>NC_053436.1:24811485-25000372 GCF_007990345.1 Gossypium hirsutum
ATTCAAGTGAGGTGAATTTCTAAATATGCATTATGTTCATGGATACTTGGCCGAAATGGCAATTACCTAGGAATGATTTCTTGAAAATTTGAAATAATCGAGCTATAAGTAAATTAATTGTTTGCATTGCTTAAAACTTACTAAGCATTGAAGCTTACTCCGTGTTTTCTTTTCCATTCTTATAAGTTTATCCTTTAGTTCGAGTTGGAAGAGCCGGAGATATCATCACACTATCGAGTCATTATGTGAGTTGAGAAGATGGTATATCATCATGATTTAAGGCATGTATAGGATAGACTATAGGTAGAGAATGATATTTTGTCTTTGTATACATTATAGCCATGCGAAGATGGCTCGGTTATTTTGTTTAGAGAGCCTTATAATTGAACTAATGTGTTGAAATGTTTTAGTTATAACTTGATAGTAGTTAATTTGTTATTAGATATTCAGTTATGTTTTGATAGTCATTTTGGAAATTTATAAGAGCTCTTATGAAAAATCATGAGACAGGTTGCATTGTTGATAATTATGTTGGTCAATATCTTTGACCTTATAGGAGTTTTTTCAGTCAAGTAATACCTCATAACCTTATCCGAACGGATACGGGTTAGGAGTGTTACATTTCATACGTACAAAATAAAAATATTACAACTTGTGCTGGGATCAGTGTTCCATTTTTCGGTTATCAATTTCAAAACCAAAAAAACTTAAACCATTTTAAGATTGAACCTTAAAACATGTATACCTTGTAAAATATCTTGAAAAAATTTTCCCAAAACATTTCCAAATACCCTTCTTGGGCCTAACTTAGCAAAGTTTCTCGAAAAAACTTTTCGGACCTTGATCCCACAATCGAGTTGTTAACTGGATCTGATACCACTAAATGTAACGCCCCAAACCTACTAGACGTTACGACCGAATCTGGCGTGTCACATTGATGCGTTATTACAGAAGTCATGTTTATCTAAAATCTTTCTTAGTGTTTAAAGAATATTTCGTTTTAAATTAAAGTGAATGGAAGCTGCGCACCAGGTAGGATTCAGAAAAGAGGAGGTGAGTCAATTAGAACTGCTTAAGACCTAGTTCTTCCATGATCCAATCCTAGACATGCACATCACATGTCACACTTTAAGCTATTACTTGTCCACGAACAACAAATTAAGTTTAAGTCTATTTAAAATATTTAATTTTTTTTGAAAACATTACGTTGCGGAAGCTTTGCTCGGTTATCGTGATATTTTAAAAATAAGTAACTTTTATAAAATGCGCCCTAGGGCTATCCAATTTAAGGTATCAATTTAAGTGAATGTGAATATCAAGTTGAAATCGATTTTAAGTAATTAAAAACCCAAAAAAAATAATAGAGCGGCCTTATTAGAAACTTAAACCAAAATAGAAATAATCAAAAATAAATGCGAAATTTAAAAGAAGCTAATTGAAACTTATTTAAAAACCAGAATTAATCCTCGTGGCCACTCTGAACCCTGCCCAGCTCCAAGTCCACCAACTAGGCTCACCTGCAAGGATGGAAGAGAAAGGGGGTAGTTTGGAAAACTCAGTGTGTATGGAAAACCCATCAAAGCCAATCCAGCTCAAGCCCATTGGCCTAAGCCTTATTCAGATAACAGCAGGTACTGGGCCGAAGCTCTTTCAGAATACGGTAAACTGGGCCTTAGCCCTTTTAGATAACAGTATGGCCAACCTAGCCTATAACCAACCGCTACACTCCACCCGTACCAGCCCTCCACTCATTGGGAATAGCTCAACCCACCCAGCCCTACATCCACTGTTACAGCATTGCTGCTCAGATATCAGTAAGTTGAGCCAAGCTCCAGTACGTGGACAAGCCACTTTCAGTACTTCCATCAAAACCCAGTCCCATGCATCAGATAATAATAACATGGCATGCAGTAAATAGTAACAGTCAAACATGCATCAGTCAACCTTAACCCTAGGGGTATATCAGTAATTTTGCTCCTAGGGGTAAATTGTAAATTTTCCACCTATAAAGGTATTCAGTAATTTTATCAGTTTAAGGGTTCTCACGAATTTACTGTCCTTACTAGCCCATTTTACATCGCAATAATTATTCATCTCAATTCACAACTTTAGCATTGAGCCCTAAAATCCCAAATGGGCCCTACAGTGTCCATTAGCCATTAAGCCCATTAACTCAAGTTTTATGACCAGTTTACCAGTTTAAGCAGTTTCAATTCTACAGTCTAACAGAACTACTTATTGGCCTATTTTTTATATTATATATTTTTATATTTTTTATTTATTAACCCGTATGAGCCGTAAGCCCATTGGGCCCAGTTTAGCCTATCGAGGCCCAATTATCGAATGCACGAAATTTCACACACGACTAACTTACAACTTTGCAATCTTATATCTAATGATTTCTAAACGTCTTGTGAGCACTCCCACACTCACAAGCCCACGAAATACCGGAATTTCGGTATTTTAGCTTTTACCGAATTGAACTATGAGAGGGTGTTCGATACACACCTGTTTCGCGACGACTGCTACTGAGATACCTTACGATGTCTACAATTGATTACCACAATTCTTCGTTTGCAACCCAAACAACCAATCCCAATATTCAGCAAACCCATATTTGAACTATGCCCCTAAAGCCTTTGGAATCTTACCTTTTTGCAGAAAACCGATGACTAAATCTAAGTCTAGTTGTTCCAAAGATCAAGCCTTCGATCAAACCTCTAGAAGACACTAATCACCAAAAGAAATTCCCGGTTAAAGACCCTTAAAGCCTTATGCCCAAATCGACAGCCTCCCTAGATGTTAGGGACTTCGGCTTTTCTAAATTGTAAATAAACTAGATCTGAGGTGATGAGCACTTACCACTTATTCCTCTTGACTTCTACTAGATCTGATGCAGATCTATCCTCTAAACGATAGTAGAACTCAATCCAGGAGATCTGAAGTTTCGGCTATAAGTCCCTAAATCTATGGTATTTCGCTTTTTAAAAGATGAAGAAGATGCGATTTGAGGCTATAACTTTGAAGTAATGTGCCGAAAGATACTAAGGGTTTAGAGAAATGAAAGTGATCAAAAGAACAAAAATAACTAAAGGATTTTGGCTTTGAGAAATCGGCACAAGAAGTGAGCTTTCGGGATTTCAGCTTTTATGGCAATTGACTATGGAGGTTTTGTGGAGGATGGGATGACAGAGGAGGTGAGTAAGGTGATCAGAAGGTTTCGGCTAGAAGAAAAAGCAAAAAGGAAGAAAGAAAATGGAGTAAAAAAAGAGGAAGAAGAAATTGGCACCAAGGAGAAGGAATTTGCGTTTTCGGCTTTGTGAGAACTCAAAAGGATGAATGACAGTGAAAGCTTTCAGGTGGCTAACCCTAATTCTCCAAGACAGAAAAGAAAAGAACCTAACCCTAATATCAACTAAAATAATCGGCCCAACATCCCTGAGGCCCTTGTCGAAATTCACTTAAGTGATCACATGCCCGGCACATGCCTAAAAAATAACAATATGCCTACCTTGCAACTTAAACCCTGGACCTTTAATTCCTTCCCAGACGCCTTTTTTTAGGAACTTAGTGGCGCCACCTTGCCACTTTACCAAGGCCTTATTTGTGTCCTATTTTACCACCTCAACTTTAAAAGCCCATATCTCTAGAACCCTCTCTCCCAAAATTAAATTTCAGGAATTGCCTCGAATTAAATTTACTCTTGGCCCTTTTTTTCCCACACCATAAATCCTCATAATTTATTTAATTACTAAACGAAACATACAAAATATTAATAACATCCAAATTATTCGGGCCATTTTCCACTCGAACCCAGACTCAAGGCCCAATACTTCTAGGCCCAAAAATCGGGGTGCTACACACCCGTTATAGGGTTGTAACTGAAACGCTTCTAAGATCAACGCACCTATGATTAACAACAATCCCCAATAACGTCGAATAAACCCTTGTTACCAATGAGAAAATAACATCAGACCCTTGAAACTTCACCAAATATAGAATCCAAAATTCCTATGCAATAATTGAGACCACAAAGATCAATTAAGAAGTGTTTAGACGAAAAGCATACATTCAACCCCAAAGAGAAAGAGAAGGGAAAGCTGAAACTTGGTAGTAGAGCTAACAGAGATTCGGCTAGAAAGTAATAATGAAGCGATTGTACTTACCTTTACCAATAACTCAAATGACTTTCAGCAATAGTCAATCAAGGAGATTCGACCCAAGCAAGAAGAATAAAAAGATTTAAGAGAGGTAAGAAAAAATGTATTCAATCACAGAGGTGATCAATTGAGTCAGGGAGAAGAAGGAGATATTCAATCAAGACTAAGGCTAAAAATCGAAAGGGTCAGAGAGAGAAAGAAAGAAGGTTATCCGGCTACAAAAGGTATCAAGCGAAATAGTTGTCAAAGAGTAGAAAGAGAAGAACAACAATCGAGATAGTTCTAAAATGAAAGTACCCAAAAGCACTAGCCAGAAACAACCGATACCGAAAGACTTCCTAACATAAATCGGCTTCAAAAAATAAAGAGTTAGCAAAACCAAAATTTGGCGAAATCCCAAAATGAAATGACCAATTACCAATACATAGTCGAATTTTAGCCTAAAAGAACTCCCCAATTTCATTTAGCCTTCCAGACACTAAACACCTCTCCAAACATCCCTCCATAACTGAAACACTAAGTGCCAGAGTTCAAACCTAGGAAGACTCTTCTCCAAATTCAAACTTGCTTGATTTTCTCCTTAATTTCCTCCCATCCATCTCTTCAAATCGGCTAACAACAACCCTATTCTAATCTGTTCAAACTCTTGGTGTTTGGTCGAACACAACTCCTCCTAAGGCCACTGCAAAAATAATCTCCATTGCACACGCAGGATTCAAACCTCAACCACTAGAACACTCTACACACCACTATCTACTAGACCAGTAGGCTCATTTTGTCATGTTTTACCAAAATAAACTTATAACCCTATTGGCCAAAGATAGGGATTTTATCCTTAAAAAGCAAAATTTGTGGAAATCAAGGCTGAACACAAGACTTCTCAGATACTTCCTAGAACACTTAACCACTGAAGCAGACATGCGTTTGTGTCACTATCTTGCATTTATGTGTAGTCTCCTAACTTCACCCATACTCAAGACCTAATACTTCTAGGCCCAAACTTCGGGGTGTTACAATTCACCCCTCCTTAAAGAAATTTCATCCCCGAAATTTCCAACTATCAGATTAGTTGCAAAACACAGACTACACTACTATGCTCCCGCTGTGCACTCTAATTCCAAAACACTACCACATTTAACCCGACGTTTCAAGTACAGTACATGTCATATAGGAATGCATAGACCCAACATCAATTAGTACAGAGTAAGGTACATTATGGATAAAGAACGTACTCGCATCAACATTTGTGGTGTCTCTGTCCTCCCGGTGACGTGCAGCATAAACCAGTGCTGGCTCCCTTGCCTCAGTATAACCAGCACCCTGCCCTCCACTCTATGACCATGGCCCAAACCATTTCCACCCTGCCCTGACCATGGCCTCGGTGACTGCTGAACAGTATCCGTACCAGTAGCTTGAATCTAATCAGGCCTCCGTGGACAATCTCTGATATGGTGCTCCAAAGATCCGCACCTAAAACATGCCCCAATCCTTCGCCAGCACTCGCCTCAATGACACCTCCCACAATCAGCACAGGGCTGCGGTCCAGTAACAGCAACAGGGGCCTCAACTCTGATCGGTCCATCAACTTTGGGCTTTTTGAGGCTTCATTAATGAACTCGAGGGCTCTGAATCCCTCTTGTTCCTACCCCTTTCCTTTTGCAGTTCTGGTGCTCAGCGCGCTTCACTCCTTGGCGATCTTCGCCTTTTCTACCAAAGTAAAAAATCTCGCTCCCTCTGTAGAGCTATTAAAACTCGTAGACTATCTTGAGGCAGTCTTCGAAATGAACGCAGTGCTCATATTCAGTTGCCACCATCCCCCGCGCATAGCGGCTAAGTCTCAAAATTTAGCTTCGTACTCAGCCATTGTCTTATCTCCCTGAGTTAAATTCAGAAATTCCCTCCTATGAGCATCCACATAGTTGGCACCCATAAATTTAGCCTGGAAAGTAGTCTTGAAAAACTCCCAGGTCAAACAATTGGTTTGAGTGCCTCCTTTGACAGTAAGCCACCACTGGTAAGCCTCGTCTCTCAGTAATGATATTACACCCTTTAATTTCTGTTCGCGAGTGCAGTTGAGGTCATCCATGATTCTCTCTGTGGCCTTGGTCTAATATTCAGCCACACTAGGGGCCACTCAAGCAATACCCCTGAATATCTCAGCCCTATTAGACCTGAGTCATTCTGTAATCGGCCCATGGCCCACAGTGCCATTACTAGGCCCAACGACCCTTTCTAGAATCCTCAACATCGCTTGGGACAATATGTCATCCCCAGCCACTCGATTTTGAGATCCCATCCCAGTCATAGGTAAAGTTGGTGCCTTTCTAGCTTCCTCATTAGGCTGGTGTTCGGCTGACAAAGACTCAGCCTGAGCACTCCCACAGCCTCTGCTGCAGCCTCTTCTACGAGTACCTTTGGTGCTCATTATCGAATGCGCTTAGTGTGCATTAACAGTTTTATACCATTCAATTTATTATTCCAGTATTTATTACAGATATCTTATAAACAATATTATCTCAGAGTTTGTTTTCGCAGTTTGCAGTCTCGCTACGGTTCATAGTTTACTCTAGCTAAAGAGTTTCGGTATAGTTTTTACTACCCTAAGTAGTCTCAGCAATAACGTTTCAGTATAAACAGTCAGAAGACTTACAGGATTGACACGGAGACTTGGTCTACCACTCTTTCAATAAAATATTTCTGAATTATATCAATCACTTTAAACCATTTGAAACAATTCTGTTAGAATTTTCACATTTTTGTAAAAGCCCAAAAATCCACAGCCAAGTTTTGCAACCTGGTTTTGATACCACTAAATGTAACACCCCAAACCCGAGCTAGACATTATGGTCGAATCTGGTGATATCACATTGAAGTATTTTTCGTAAAGCATGAAATCGTTTGAAAAGCCCAATGTTTATTTAGCTCTTTGTGTGAACTAGAAATGATTTTAAAATTTGCGTCACTATAAAAAAGTATTCACTTTAAACTTATTAATTCAAAAATATCATTTATCACGGAAGCTTTTGAAACAGTTTTGCATATTCGTGGTATTTTGGTAAATCATGCATATCTTTTGAAAACCCGCATCCTACTACTAGCAGATATAAATCAAAAATAAATAAACCCCGAAAATTAAAAAAAATTATAGTGGCCTTATTACATAATGAAACCTAAAATAAAATCTTAATTATAATATTAAAAGAAACTTCATTGAGTGGCCACCTCTGAGTCCTCCGTCGCCTCGATCCGTCTAAGCCTGGGGATTTCCTGCACAGTTAATAGATAGGTAAGTTTACAAAAACTCAGTGTGTGAATTCCCATAAAAGCATATAGTCAGAGTAAACATAATTTGGACCTAAGCCTTCAGTTTTAGTTAGGGGCCTTAGCCCCTCTTTCAGTAGCAGTAAATATCTGGGCTTGAGCCCATTACAGTATTAGTGGCAGTCTGGGCCTTAGCCCATTTCAGTACAGTATGCAAACATAGAATCCTACCCAATCCATCCGCACCATCTCTGTACCATCCCTACACACCATGTGGGGATAAAATCAACCCACCCAACCCTACATACCAAGTCGTACCGGTTACGGCACTAAAACAATATTTGCAACAGAGCTACCAGTAATAGGCTTATAGCCTTTCAATACACTTCCTCCAAAATCATATATACCACCCCATGCGATGCAACATGATATAAATGCACATATAGTAAAAATAAGGGTCCAAGTACACTTACCAGCCCAACAATAGGTCTACAGTCATCTTGGGCGACCCGTACAACCTTAACAGTCAATCGATGATAGTGGGCCCATACTACGGGCCCATATGGCCCACACACTCGTATGGCCCACAAATCCCAATTGGCCTTAGCCATGTGGTTTACACAACCTAGCCCAATAGTAACCACACTTTTATGTGATTGATTCTATGTGGGCCCATAGGCCATTGGGCCTACATGGCCAGTTCGGCCTAAAATGGCCTATTATTGTTTCACCCATGAAGACGCTCATGGCCATCTTGTCGACCACACGACTATGTTTTGTCACACGGCCTATCACACGGGCGCCCACACACCCGTGTGCTATCGTCAACCTACTTTTCTGGCTTTTTAGCCTTTCGGCTTGTCGACTTTTCAGCCTTTGCAGTTTCACATCCAATGGCAGTGTTACACACACCTATTATGGGGTTGTAACCGAAACGCTTTTGAGATCAACGTACCTATGATTAACAACAATCCCTCATTAGCCTAAACCCATCGTAAATCTGTACCACAATATTGAAAAGGATTCATTTGACCCACTGTCACTTACCAAACCAACAATCGTAGATCCTTACTGACTTAACACCCACGTACCACTCCAAAACTTCAAACTTCATAAGAAACATTCAATCGATTCATAAGTATTTAAAGTTTAATAAAAACACATCTCATTTAAAGCGCTTGCCCCAAAAGTGAATAGACCGCTTGTAATGAGAAGAATAATCAGCCTGAACTTCCACAATAGAATCCACACTCCTAGCAAGATTAGATAGATCATAAGATTTTTAGACGAAAAGCATACATTCGGACCCAAAGAGAAAGAGAAGGGGAAAGCCAAAACATGGCAGTAGAGCTAACAGAGATTCGGCTAGAAAAGTAATAATGAAGCGATTGTACTTACCCTTACCAATAACTCAAATGACTTTCAGCAATAACCAATCAAGGAGATTTGGCCCAAGCAAGAAAAACTGAAAGATTTGAAAGAGGGAAGAAAAATGTAATCGATCAAAGAAGTGATCAATTGAGTCAGAGAGAAGAAGGAGAGATTCAATCAAGACTTAGGCTAAAAATCGAAGGGGCCAGAGAGAGAAAAGAAAGGAGGTTATCCGGCTACAAAAGGTATCAAGGGAAAATAGTTGTCAAAGAGTAGAAGGAGAAGAACAACAATAGAGATAGTCCCAAAATGGAAGTACTCGAAAGCACTAGCCAGAAACAACTGATATCGGAAGACTTCCTAGCACAAATTTGTTTCAAAAAACAAAGAGTGAGCAAAACCACAATTGGCGAAATCCCAAAATGAAATGAACAAATTACCAATACATAGTCAAATTTTAGCCCAAAAGAACTCCCCAATTCGTTCAGCCTTCCACACACTAAACACCTCCCCAAACATCCAACCACAATCGAAACACTAAGAGCTAGAGTTCAAACCTGTAATAGCTTGATTTAGACCCTAATCAAAAAGGTGGTTTTGGGACCACAAATTCGAGTCAAAAAAATATTTAAAAATTATTTTCTGTGTTTATTTTGCGTGAATTTATATTTGTGAAATTTTCGTGATTTAATTTGGTCGTTTAGGTGTCTGATTAAATAAAAGGACTTAATCACGTAAGATAAAAATTTAGTGGTTAAATGTGAAAGTGCTTAATTGCTATTGTATTTATTAATGGAAGCACCTATAATGAAAATATACCTTTACATACTTTCATGGACACATTCAGCCATTAGTAAGTAATTTATACATAATAATAAGTAAGCGTAAAATAGTAACTTATGTAATAAAATCGTATAATATAAAGTATATTATAAAATAATAAGACAAATCATAATGTGTTCATACTTTCTACTAGCCGAATATCAAAATAACCAAAGAAAAAGAAAAAGAGCTAGGGTTCGGCTATCTTGCAAGCTAAATTCAAGGTTTGTTCTTTGTCGATTTTTGATAATTTCTATGTTTTTGAGATCGTTGCTTCGAGTACTTCAAACCCAAGCTTTAATTTTTGATTTTGATGAATATTTTGAGTTGTGCCATTGTTGATAGCTTGTGATTTTTGTTGTTTGATGATGAAAATATAAGATATGTTTTAGATTAACATATTTTGTATTGGAGTTTTTGATGATTTTGAGTAATTAGGACTTAATTGCAAAAATAATAATTTGAGGGACTAAAATGTGAAATAAATGAAATATATGGTCTTGTATGAACACTAGGAAATTCAACCAAACATGGGTACCTTGAAATTTTGCATATTTTGTGTTTTGTGCAATAGGGACTAAATTGTAAAAATTATAAATGTCAGGGGTAAAATGGTAATTTTCCTATTTATGTGTTTTTGGATTAAATTGAATGAAAATATGTTTGAATGAGCTTAATTTTAATATGTTTAGATCAAGAAATAAAGAAATCGGATTTGGACTGGGGAAAAATGAAAGTTGTCGACTAGCAGCCTCGTCCCATTTTACAACATCCGAGGTAAGTTTATAAGAAAAAAGACGTGTTTATTTGGTAATTAAATGTTATATTTATATGCTATTATGAAATGTACAATTTTAATATGCTATGGCCGAAAATGTTTAAATTTGACTACTACACTTCCATGTTCGATTCGACCAAGTTACGACGTCCGAAAGCCCCGTATGAACCTTAAGAATAGTTAGGATATATATGTCATGACATAGGATTCCGATATATGTGTGCGAGTAAGGCCATGGCATCGATATGAGATTCCGATATGTGTTTACGAGTAAGACCCTGTCAGGACAGTGGCATGGATATGTGGTTACATGTAAGACCATGTCTAGGACGTTGGCATTGTACGATTTATGTGATTAACCAAGTGTCCTATCCAATTCTGAATGGTTCATCGGGCAAAGATAAGTTGTATTCGAGTGTGTAAAACAAGCTAAATGACCAGGTATGAATTAGCTTGAGGTTTACTTGAAATAAGGTAAGTGTGTAAATTGATACTCATTACAAATTGTGTGTACTGCAAATGAGGAATATTTGTGAACTAGGTATGGGTATTCAACCTTGTGAAAATTATTGGAATGAGTATTAATTATATGTATCGAAATGTATGTATTCAATCACATAATCAATGCATGTATATGAAATTATATGGTAACACGTGAACTTATGTAATTGAGTGTATGTGAATTAGATTTTTAATGGTTATTTGGCTTTGGAAAATTAAATGCTAATATGTTAGTTTGACTATAAAGACATTTGGTTAGGTGATATTTATAATGAATATATATATGTATATACATACAATATAAATTTATATGCGTTTGAATCTAAATGTGTTATGATAATATAATTTGGTTTAGTTAAATTAAGTTGATGATATCCTTGGGTTGATTATTTGCTTATGACTTACTAAGTTATAAAAAGCTTACTTGTGTATATGTGTATTTCTATTTATAGATTTTGGATCAAGCTACAAGCTCGGGGACTGATAGCAAAGTTCATCAAACTATCTACTGTTTTGGTACCTTTTTAGCTAAACTTAAATTATGGCATGTATAGGCTAAAATGTGTTTTGAAATATTAGATTTTGGTTTTGTATATAATGAGCCATGTGAAAATGGCTAAGTTATTATAGTAGAATTTGAATTATGTTAGTTAAGGTTTAGATTAATTTTGGTTAACAGGTTGTGCGCTATAAAGGTAAGATATATGCGGTAAGCAATATTTATTTGTGAATGGCATGCTAAATATTTTTGAATTTGACATGTTAATAGTTGTGAGGAAGAAAAAAAAAATGGAATGCTGCATGAATCAAAGTGTTAGGTAGTTATGTTCAAGTTGACTAATTTGAAGGATATGAGGTGGGTAATGCTTGTGTCTTAGGATCAAGTTGGATGTTTTTTATGAGAACTTAATATTCAAATAGTAAATTTGTAACACCCCGTACCCGAGACCGTTGCCGGAGTCGGACACGAGGGGTTCACAGACTAAATTCACTTACTTACACAGTTCATTTTAAAAATTTCCAGGCAGTTGGCTAACTGTGTCACTGTCACCTTAAAAATCATATCTTGAGTTCTAAAACTCGAAAATCAGTTTCGTAATTTTTCCATGAAACTAAGCTCATATTTCCATCTACATATTTTTTTCTATAATTTTTCTCGGGCCAATTAGTACGGTTTATTAGTTAAAGTCTCCCCTGTTACAGGGTACGACTACACTGACCTTCATGCATTACGATTTGAATATCTCCCTGTACAGGGCTTCAATACTGATGCCGTTTGTTTCTGTAGAAACTAGACTCAAATAGGAATCTATACATATATGGCATGACTTCTAAATGTCTCTGGTTAATTTCTAATGAATTTCCAAAGTCAGATCAGGGGATCCAGAAACCGTTCTGGCCCTGTCTCACGAGCACTTTAACATCTCATAATACACTGTTCATATGAATGTTTCGTTACTTTCCGATGAAAATAGATTCATCAAGGTTCGATTACATAATTTATTCACTATTTAATTCCATTCCTACTATTTTTAGTGATTTTTCACATCCACATCACTGCTGCTGCCAGCATCTATTTTTAAGGTAAACTTTACCCATTTCATGATCCTCCATGGATCAACTAGAGTTTGTCATACATATTCCAAAAATGATCATGAATAACCATTCCCATGGCTAACCGTTACCAACATTTCCATACCTCTCGGCGGACAACATACAAAACGATTATAATGCTATGATCAAAGTATATTTAAGCCATTTTCGCATGGCTATCCAAATTTACACAAAACCGAAGGGTACATGACCAACAACAAAAGGGTAGTCCTATACATGCCATTTCAAAGTTCAACCAAAAGTATACCAAAAGGAGCTTTGATAGTGTGGGCGACTTCTACTTCAAAATCCCGAGTCCGATAGCTGAAGAACCAAAATCTATAAAACAGAGAATCAAAGAAACGGAGTAAGCATTAAATGCTTAGTAAGTTTTGAGCAAAGAATTTAGACACAACCAAAGTATAGCATTCATGTAGCTAAACAGATAATTTCATATGCACAAATTTTCAATATCATACTTACTTCACATTACCAACCCTTATATTCATACACAAAGATTAACTTAGCCAAAGGCCGGTAGCTCATTTATCAACTTAGCGAATACTTATTTGTAAGGGCTCAACTAATTCAAAGCACATACGAAACTTACCTCAATGTTGGGATGTTACAAGCGTATTAACTGAAATTTTTACAGCAAGATCGTTCATTCCCGAATCACGTACCTTCGGAATTTAACCGGATATAGCTACTCATTCAAATGCCTTCGGGACATAGCCCAGTTATAGTAACTCGCACAAATGTCTTCGGGACTTAACCCGGATTTAGTAACTCGCACCAATGCCTTCGGGCTTAGCCCGGAATTAGTAACTTGCACAAATGCCTTCGGAGCTTAGTCCGGATATGGTCACTTAGCACAAAGCCTTGGGGACTTAGCCCGAACATCATTCGAATAACCATGCACATTTAACAATAAATCATGACACATTCGTATTTCATTTTCATTAGCAAAACTCAAACACAAGACACTTATCACTCTTGCAATTTCGGCTCAATAGCCACTCACAAAGAGCATGATTTTGATTTGCTTAAAACATGATCTAATCAAATCATAATTTAAGCTCTATTACTCAAGAACTTACCTCGGATGTGGTCGAACGTTTTCAGCGGCTATTCGATAACCTTTTCCTTTCCCTTATCCAACTATGGTCCTCTAAGCTCTTGAGCTAATTCAAACAAATTTAACTTATTAAAGTCTCATTATGCTAGCTTATGGCCGAATATGACAAGGAGTTTGATTGGTCATATGGCAACCTTCTAGCTCAACTACACAATGGTCATATGCATTTTTAATCACATCAAGCAATTTAATACAATTCATTCGAACATCAAAAGAAAACCTCAAGGTAGTTAGCCCATATATACTTTAGGCATTAGAGTCACATATATATATGGAATCATGAATCAAACTCAACATTTTAGCTAATATTCCCCCTTGGCCGAATTTTCTAAGCCAAGACAAAAGCATCAATATGCTTGCCTCTAACCGAATACATGCAACACCAATCTTCTTCCTATGGCCGAATACACATGTCTATGTTGAGGCCGATTATATACTTAATACCACACATAAATGGCATACATTTTACTAACTAATGCATTACATATTATAACTCAATACGCATCCATCATTTAATCCATAACCGAAGCACCATCATGTGTAAGTATATACCTTGAGATAATATATAGGTCATACCAATACATCATGTGCAATCATATATATATATGTGCAAGAGCCGAATCACAAATTTGATAATAACCAAATTTAAACATATATCCAAAACATAAATCTTACCTACCATGCAATAAGCATAAATCACACTTATGGATATACCATGGCCGGTACTTCCAACAACACCAAATAAAAATATACTTCATGGATCTAAGGTAGAATCAAGAAAGAAACTCATAATCATCAAGATATAAGCAACTACCATTGTTCATCTAGATTTAGCATGAAACACAACCATCACCCTTATTAACCTCCATAGCCGAAAACCTTACTTATTCCAAAATCACATTTTCAACATGGTTTACCAACAATAACTTGATATCTCACTCAAAATCAACTAGGATTTCAAGAACTAGTATCAACTTCCTTACCTTAATATCGACCTAAGATAACCGATTGCTTCACTCCTTCCTTCCTCCTCTCAATTCCGCCAAGAAGAACCAAAGAACACAACTTGTTTCCTTTCTTCCTTAGAACATTCGGCCAAGAGAAATGAAAAAAGATGGACACTTTTTTTTTGTTTTCTTTCTTACATTCACGGCAATGGGGAGGGGGGAGAAACAATCACACACATTCTTTTTTTTTCCATTTCTTTATTACCCATACTCCTTATTTTATTGTTCCTAACATACATCACTAACATAACATGTTTGTGACATGTTTCCACTCATAGCATGGCCGGCCACTATGCCTTAATTTGGGTAAATTGACATGCAAACCCATCATTTTCACAATATGCATTAATAGGCCACTTTGCATTTGCCTAGCACATTTCTAAATTTTCTCACATAAGTCCTATTTGATAAAATTCACTTACAATTAACAAAATTCAAACACGAAATTTTCACACATGCACATGTACATATAATGAGCATCAATTATGACGGTTAATTATTTTTATGACTCGGTTTAGTGGTCCCGAAACCACTTCCCGACTAGGGTCACATTAGGGCTGTCACAACTCTCCCCCACTTAAGAAATTTTCGTCCCCAAAAATCTTACCGGTAAATAGGTTTGGGTATCGTTCTTTCATAGAGTTCTCGGTTTCCCAAGTAGCTTCTTCGATTCCGTGCTTGAGCCATAACACTTTTACTAACGGAACCCTTTTGTTTCGTAACTCTTTCACTTGACGAGCCAGGATACGAATCGATTCTTCTTCATAACTCAAGTCAGATTGAATTTCAACTTCTGATGGATTAATCACGTGTGACGGATCGGATCTATAACGTCGAAGCATCGAAACATGAAAGACGTCGTGAATCTTTTCAAGTTCAGGGGGCAAAATCAATCTATACGCAACTGGACCAACTCGTTCGGAGATTTCGTACGGCCCAATGAATCTCGGGCTCAACTTGCCCTTACGGCCAAATCTGAGTATCTTTTTCCAAGGCGAAACTTTAAGAAACACTTTATCTCCCACCTGATACTCAATGTCTTTTCGTTTCAAGTCCGCGTACGACTTCTGGCGATCTGTGGCTGCCTTCAGACTCTCACGAATTATTTTTACTTTCTGTTCAGCCTCTTTAATTAAATTAACTCCGAAAATTTTACTTTCACCGAGCTCGGTCCAAAATAATGGTGTACGACATTTACGACCGTACAAAGCCTCGTAAGGTGCCATCTTAATACTTGATTGAAAACTGTTGTTGTAAGCGAATTCAATCAAAGGTAAATACCGTTCCCATGAACCACTGAACTCGAGGATGCAACATCTCAACATATCCTCAAGTATCTGAATTATCCGCTCGGATTGACCATCGGTTTGGGGGTGAAAAGCGGTGCTAAAGTGCAGCTTGGTACCCAAAGCTTCTTGCAATTTCTTCCAAAATCGCGAGGTGAATCTCGGATCTCTATCCGACACAATAGAAATCGGTACCCCGTGTAATCTCACAATCTGAGAAACATACAATTCAGCTAGTTTATCCAATGAAAAAAATCCGTACGTACGGGGATAAAGTGAGCCGACTTAGTCAGTCTATCCACAACAACCCAAATCGTATCTTTCTTACTTGCCGATACTGGCACCCCAGATACGAAATCCATCGTGACTCGATCCCATTTCCATTCAGGTACCATGATTGGCTGGAGTAAACCCGTAGGCACTTGATGTTCCGCCTTTACTTGCTGACATATTAAACACTTCGAAACAAAATCGGAAATGTCTCGTTTCATACCATGCCACCAAAACTGGCGTCTCAGATCGTTGTACATTTTCGTACTCCCCGGGTGAATTGACATTCGGCTACAATGGGCTTCGTTCAGAATCATCGAAATGAGTTCTGAATTTCTTGGAACACACAACCGACTTCTGAACCTCAAAAAATCGTCATCATCAATTTGAAATTCGGATTCCATATTCGGAACACATTCAGCCCGTTTTGCAACCAATTCATCGTTGACTTTCTGAGCTTCACGAATTTGATGAATCAATAATGGTTTGGCCTTTAATTCAGCTACTAACACATTGTCGGGTAGAACAGACAAGTGTACATTCATCGCTCGTAAAGCAAACAGTGATTTTCGGCTTAAGGCGTCTGCAACCACATTAGCCTTTCCCGGGTGGTAATCAATGACAAGCTCATAATCTTTCAACAACTCAAGCCAACGTCTTTGTCGCAGATTTAAGTCTCTTTGAGTCATCAAATATTTGAGACTTTTGTGATCCGAAAATACATGGCACTTCTCACCAAATAAGTAATGTCATCATATTTTCAAGGCGAATACGATGGCAGCTAATTTGAGATCATGGGTCGGATAATTTTTCTCATGTGGCTTTAATTCTCTCGACGCATAGGCCACAACTCGACCTTCTTGTATCAACACGCAACCTAACCCAAGTAGGGAGGCGTCACTATAGATGACAAACTCTTTGCCTGATTCGGGCTGCACTAAAATTGGGGCTTCAGTCAAATAAGTTTTCAGTTGATCAAAACTTTTCTGACATTTTTCCGTCCATTCGAACTTAATATCTTTTTGAAGTAGCTTCGTCATGGGTGTGGCTATCATTGAGAAACCTTTTACAAACCGTCGGTAGTAACCGGCGAGTCCCAAAAAGCTCCGAACCTCAGTAATATTTCTCGGAGGCTTCCAGTTAAGTATGGCTAAAATTTTGCTCGGGTCAACTCGAATACCCGATGCAGATACCACATGGCCCAAGAAGCTAACCTCTCTTAACCAGAACTCACACTTACTGAACTTAGCATACAACTGCTTATCCCGTAAAATTTGCAACACTAATCTCAGGTGCTCAGCATGTTCGGTCTCATCTCTTGAATATACCAAGATGTCGTCAATGAACACAACTACGAACTGGTCCAAATACTGTCTGAAGATCCGATTCATCAAATCCATAAATACCGCAGGGGCATTAGTGAGCCCAAACGGCATCACTAAGAACTCGTAGTGGCCATATCTCGTTTTGAAAGCAGTTTTGGGTATATCTGAATCTCGAATTCGCAACTGGTAATAACCCGATCTCAAATCTATCTTTGAAAACACTGAGGCTCCCTTTAGTTGATCAAACAAATCATCAATACGCGGTAACGGATATTTATTCTTTATCGTCATTTTATTCAGCTGACGATAGTCAATGCACAACCTCATGGTTCCGTCCTTCTTTTTCACAAACAATACTGGTGCACCCCAAGGTGAGAAACTTGGTCGAGCGAAACCTCTATCAGTCAACTCTTGCAACTAAGCTTTCAACTCCTTTAACTCAGTTGGTGCCATACGATACGGAGCTATCGATATCGGCGTAGTCCCCGGTACAAGCTCAATACCAAACTCTACCTCGCGCACAGGTGGTAAACCCAGTAATTCTTCGGGAAAAACATCCGGGTATTCACAAACCACCGGCACAGATTCGGGTTTCTTTTCTAACTCTTTGTCATCATGTACATACGCAAGGTATGCTTCGCACCCCTTTCTTACATATTTCTGAGCCGACATTGATGATATTACAGCTGGCAACCCCTTTAAGTCCGTAGACTCAACTCGGATTATCTCGTTACTTGCGCACCTCAAATCAATAGTCTTGCTTTTGCAATTCACAACCGCATCATGCACGGTCAACCAATCCAAACCAAGAATAACATCAAATTCATCAAACGGCAAAAGCATCAAGTCCGCCGGAAAACAGGAACCTCGAATTACTAGGGGGCATTTCTTACACACTTTGTCGAAAGCACGTAACGACCCAAGAGATTTGATACCCGAATTACGAACTCAGTAGACTCAATAGGTAAAGTCTTACTGGATGCTAAGGTTTCGCATATATAAGAATGAGTAGAACCAGGGTCAATCAAAGTAATCACTTTAGTATCAAAGAGAGTAAAAGTACCCGTAATAACTTCTGGCCAGGAAGCATCTTCGCGTGCGCATATAGCATAAGTCCTAGCAGGAGCACGAGCCTCAGATCTGGTCGTAGCATCTCTAGATCCTCTCTGACCACCACTAGCATTGCCCGTATTTCTGGATGGTCTACCTCGAGCAGTGGAAGCACCCGGTTTCCCGCTCTGATTTATATTCTGTTCAGACAACCTCGGGCAATCTTTAATGAAGTGGTCAACTGATCCGCACTTGTAACAGGAGCGATCATGGAATCTACAACTCCCGGAATGCCATTTACCACAATACTGGCACTCCGCTCTGTCCCGACGATCATTTCCAACACTAGCGACCGAAGTGACTCGTGCACTCATATGGGGTCGATCGCGATCTCGTCTAGAAAAGCCTGAAGTGTCTCTAGACCGGCCTAAGCCATCTCTAAATTTCTTCGATGACTGTGGGAAGGGCTTCCCCGAAGACCTCTTACGAAACTCCTTTGCTCCCACCTTAGCTTTTCTTTTCTCCATACTGAGCTCCTCGGCCTTGCAAGCTCGCTCGACAAGTGCCACAAATTCTCAGATTTCCAAAATGCCTACATACAGCTTTATATCGTCATTCAGCCCATCCTCGAAATGTTTACACATCACGGCTTCTGAGGAAATGCATTCTCGTGCGTACCGGCTAAGCCTCACAAATTTTCGTTCATAGTCGGTAACTGACATGGAACCTTGTTTGAGTTCAAGAAATTCTTTCCGTTTTTGGTCAATGAATCTCTGAATGATATAGTTCTTTCGAAACTTGGTTTGGAAAAACTCCCAAGTTACTTGCTCTCTAGGCACAACAGAAGTCAACGTATTCCACCAATAGTAGGCAGAATCACGTAGCAAGGAGATAGCACACTTTAGGCACTCATCGGGTGTGCAAGATAGCTCATCGAGTACCCGGATAGTGTTGTCCAACCAAAATTCCGCTTGCTCGGCATCATCGCTGTCCGTGGATTTAAATTCAGTAGCCTCCGTGTTTTCGGATTCTGTCAACTAGGGGCTTATTTGACCTTATTTGGTCAGTTACCGGAGGTATGGTAGGTGCGGGGGTGGTATTTGTCGGGAATGGAGGTTGTGGAACAGCCGTATTAGTTCGAATGTATTGGTTGAACCAATCATTCATCACGCTATAGAAAGATTGTCTAGCTTCATCATTCGGGTTACTAGCATTAGGTTGAGAGTCCGCCGGCGCTGTCCCTTGTGCGGGAGCAGGCGCTACACTCTCAAGATCATCAGCTACCGCTCGGTCGGGATCGGGATCCATTAGTATAAATAAACACATTTGCAAATGTCAGAAATCACTACACTAACAAATAATCACATAAAATGGCATGTATAGCTAAACCCAACGCATTACGGTAGTCCTAGAATCGACTAAACCGTAGCTCTGATACCAATAAAATTGTAACACCCCGTACCCGAGACCGTTGCCGGAGTCGGACACGAGGGGTTCACAGACTAAATTCACTTACTTGCACAGTTCATTTTAAAGATTTCCAGGCAGTTGGCTAACTGTGTCACTGTCACCTTAAAAATCATATCTTGAGTTATAAAACTCGAAAATCAGTTTTGTAATTTTTCCCTGAAACTAGACTCATATGTCCATCTACATATTTGTTTCTAGAATTTTTGGTCAGGCCAATTAGTACAGTTTATTAGTTAAAGTCTCCCCTGTTACAGGGTAAGACTACACTGACCTTCATGCATTACGATTTGGATATCTCCCTATACAGGGCTTCAATACTAATGCCGTTTGTTTCTATAGAAACTAGACTCAAAGAGGAATCTATAAATATATGGCATGACTTCTAAATGTCTCTGGTTAATTTCTAATGAATTTCCAAAGTCAGATCAGGGGATCTAGAAACCGTTCTGGCCCTGTCTCACGAGAACTTTAACATCTTATAATATACTATTCATATGAACGTTTTGTTACTTTCAGATGAAAAGAGATTCATCAAGGTTCGATTACATAATTTATTCACTATTTAATTCCATTCCTACTATTTTTAGTGATTTTTCACATCCACATCACTTCTGCTGCTAGCATCTTTTTTTAAGGTAAACTTTACCCATTTCATGATCCTCCATGGATCAACTAGAGTTTGTCATACATATTCCAAAAATGATCATGAATAACCATTCCCATGGCTAACCGTTACCAACATTTCCATACCTCTCGACGGACAACATACAAAACGATTATAATGCTATGATCAAAGTATATTTAAGCCATTTTCGCATGGCTATCCAAATTTACACAAAACCGAAGGGTACATGACCAACAACAAAAGGGTAGTCCTATACATGCCATTTCAAAGTTCAACCAAAAGTATACCAAAAGGAGCTTTGATAGTGTGGGCGACTTCGACTTCAAAATCCCGAGTCCGATAGCTGAAGAACCAAAATCTATAAAACAGAGAATCAAAGAAACGGAGTAAGCATTAAATGCTTAGTAAGTTTTGAGCAAAGAATTTAGACACAACCAAAGTATAGCATTCATGTAGCTAAACAGATAATTTCATATGCACAAATTTTCAGTATCATACTTACTTCACATTACCAACCCTTATATTCATACACAAAGATCAACTTAGCCAAAGGCCGGTAACTCATTTATCAACTGAGCGAATACTTATTTGTAAGGGCTCAACTAATTCAAAGCACATATGAAACATACCTCAATGTTGGGATGTTACAAGCGTATTAACTGAAATTTTTACAGCAAGATCGTTCATTCCCGAATCACGTACCTTCGGAATTTAACCGGATATAGCTACTCGTTCAAATGCCTTCGGGACATAGCCCGGTTATAGTAACTCGCACAAATGCCTTTGGGACTTAACCCGGATTTAGTAACTCGAACCAATGCCTTCGGGCTTAGCCCGGAATTAGTAACTCGCACAAATGCCTTCGGATCTTAGTCCGGATATGGTCAATTAGCACAAAGCCTTCGGGACTTAGCCCGGACATCATTCGAATAACCATGCACATTTAACAATAAATCATGACACATTCGTATTTCATTTTCATTAGCAAAACTCAAACACAAGACACTTATCACTCTTGCAATTTCGGCTCAATAGCCACTCACAAAGAGCATGCTTTTGATTTGCTTAAAACATGATCTAATCAAATCATAATTTAAGCTCTATTACTCAAGAACTTACCTCGGATGTGGTCGAACGTTTTCAGCGGCTATTCGATAACTTTTTCCTTTCCCTTATCCAACTGTGGTCTTCTAAGCTCTTGAGCTAAATCAAACAAATTTAACTTATTAAAGTCTCATTATGCTAGCTTATGGCCGAATATGACAAGGAGTTTGATTCGTCATATGGCGACCTTCTAGCTCAACTACACAATGGTCATATGCATTTTTAATCACATCAAGCAATTTAATACAATTCATTCGAACATCAAAAGAAAACCTCAAGGTACTTAGCCCATATATACTTTAGGCATTAGAGTCACATATATATATGGAATCATGTGTAAGTATATACCTTGAGATAATATATAGGTCATACCAATACATCATGTGCAATCATATATATATATGTGCAAGAGCCGAATCACAAATTTGATTATAACCAAATTTAAACATATATCCAAAACATAAATCTTACCTACCATGCAATAAGCATAAATCACACTTATGGATATACCATGGCCGGTACTTCCAACAACACCAAATAAAAATATACTTCATGGATCTAAGGTAGAATCAAGAAAGAAACTCATAATCATCAAGATGTAAGCAACTACCATTGTTCATCTAGATTTAGCATGAAACACAACCATCACCCTTATTAATCTCCATAGCCGAAAACCTTACTTATTCCAAAATCACATTTTCAACATGGTTTACCAGCAATAACTTGATATCTCACTCAAAATCAACTAGGATTTCAAGAACTAGTATCAACTTCCTTACCTTAATATCGACCTAAGATGACCGATTGCTTCACTCCTTCCTTCCTCCTCTCAATTCAGCCAAGAAGAACCAAAGAACACAACTTGTTTCCTTTCTTCCTTAGAACATTTGGCCAAGAGAAATGAAAAAAGATGGACACTTTTTTTTTGTTTTCTTTCTTACATTCACGGCAATGGGGAGGGGGGAGAAACAATCACACACATTCTTTTTTTTTTCCATTTCTTTATTACCTATACTCCTTATTTTATTGTTCCTAACATACATCACTAACATAACATGTTTGTGACATGTTTCCACTCATAGCATGGCCGGCCACTATGCCTTAATTTGGGTAAATTGACATGCAGACCCATCATTTTTACAATATGCATTAATAGGCCACTTTGCATTTGCCTAGCACATTTCTAAATTTTCTCACATAAGTCCTATTTGATAAAATTCACTTACAATTAACAAAATTCAAACACGAAATTTTCACACATGCACATGTACATATAATGAGCATCAATTATGACGGTTAATTATTTTTATGACTCGGTTTAGTGGTCCCGAAACCACTTCCCGACTAGGGTCACATTAGGGCTGTCACAAAATTGATTATATTGCATAAGTGATTCGTTGATAGGTCTGATTATGGAACAATATTTCAAGACATTTATAATTGCAAGAGTAAGTGTGGTGTGTAATAGCTAACTAAATTGATGTTATGTTGGATGCTTGTATTATTCAATTCGGTAATTAAATCCAATGGTACTTAGGTTGCATAAGAAACTTTGTTCTTAAAATAAAAATAAATACATTGTACTAGTAAGCTGATATGATCTATTAAATGGCTACTTACATGTCTATATAAGCATGTTTATAAACGCACTTATATTTGGTTCATGTATAAACGTGTATGGTCTTATAATTTTATTAATTTTTGTATATTAAAGAATGTGTAAAATAGAACTATGTGGGTCGAATGAATAAAGAATGCATTGAGTTAATATATTTGTATATTGGGATATTTGTATTGCAAATTTGTATTTGTAACACCCTAAATCTGGGCCTAGAAGTTTTGGGCCTTCAGCATGAGAGCGGTTGAAGGCAGCTTATAATATTTTGTTGTGCATGTAAATTTCGTTAATGAAGGCTTGTTTTAGTGGTTAAGTGTGCTTAGAAGTGTTGGAGAAGTTCTGGGTTCAAACCTGGACACTAGCAAAAAATTTGGATTAAGGTGAATCAAACCCTGGGTGTAGTAGGTAGGCCTTAAGAATATTGTTGGAGAAATTGTGCCACAAAAAGCCTTGTGGTCTAGTGGCAAAGTAGCACCACATAAGAGGCAGGAAGGTGGCGTCATAGTGTAACAGCCCGATTTAGACCCTAATTGGAACGGTGGTTTTAGGACCACGAATCTGAGTCAGAAAATAATTTTTAAATTATTTTTCATGTTTATTTTGTGTGAATTTATATCTGTGAAATTTTTGTGATTTAATTTTATCGTTTAGGTGTCTGATTAAATAAAAGGACTTAATCGTATAAATTAAAAACTTGATAGTTTAAAGCATGAGGGCCAAATTGTTAGTGGCTTTCTAAGCTGGAACATTTATGTTGTAAATATCCCATTAATAAGTAAGTGGACTGCATAAGATATAAGTTACATGGTTTTTCTATTATACTAGTAAATATATATAAGTAAATTAAATATTATATTATATATGTTATATTATACTATAAAACATAAAATAAATAAAGCCATATTTGAGTGTTCATATGTTCTTGGTAGCCGGAACTAAACAAAATAAAAAGAAAAGAAAGCAAGCTAGGGTTCAGTCAATATTCAAGCCCATACAAGTTCATTTTTGTTCGGTTTTTGATAATTTTTACGTTTTTGAGATCGTTGCTTCAAGTACTACAAATCCCATGCTTGAATTTTTTATTTTGATGAATATTTTGAGTTGTGCCATTGTTGATAGCTTGTGATTTTCGTGGTTTGATGATGAAAAATGAAAGATATGTTTTAGCTTAACATATTTTGCTTTGGAATTTTTGATAATTTTGAGTAATTAGACTTAATTGCAAAAATAATAATTTGAGGGACTAAAATGCGAAATTAATGAAATATATGGACTCGTATGGTAATGGGTAAGTTTCGGCTAAACATGGGTAATTGGAAATTTTGTGTATTTTGTGTTTTGTGCAATAGGGACTAAATTGTAAAAATTATAAATGTTAGGGGTAAAATGGTAATTTTCCATTTATGTGTTTTGGACTAAATTGAATGAAAATATGTTTGAATGAGCTTAATTTGAATATTTTTAGATCAAGAACTAAAGAAATCGAATTTGGATACGGGAAAAACGAAAGTTGTCGACTAGCTGCCCGATTCTGTTTTGTACCATCCGAGATAAGTTTATAAGCAAATAGACGTGTTTAATTGGAAATTTAATGTTATATTTATATGCTGTTATGAAATATTAGAATTTAAAAATGCTATGACCGAACGTGATTAAATTTGGCTACTACACTTCTGAGTTCGATTCGACCAAGTTACGACGTCCGAAAGCCTCGTATGAACCTTAGAAATAGTTAGGATACATATGTCATGACATAGGATTCCGATATATGTGTGCGAGTAAGACCATGGCATCGATATGTGGTTCCGATATGTGTTTACGAGTAAGACCCTGTCTGGGACAGTGGCATCGATTTGTGGCTACATGTAAGACCACGTCTGGGACGTTGGCGTTGTACGATTTATGTGATTATCCAAGTGTCCTATCCAGTTCTGAATAGTTCTTCGAGCAAGGGTAAATCTTGATCGAATGTGTAAAATGAGCTAAAAAGAAAGGTATGATTTAGCTTGTTAGCTATCAATAATAAGGTATGTATGCGACTTGATCATTGATAAATTATATGTGATGTAAGATTAAATATATACATGAATTAAATAAGTGTATTCAGCTTTGTACAAATGGTAAGTATATTATGGAATTGATTTTTGGTTATGCATATATAAGTGATCATAAATAATTGGTCTTATAAGAGTTATATGTACATAATATTGAATTAAGGTTCTTGGACTTTTATAATTCTGCAGTAGTTCATTAGTTATGATATTTTGGCTTTTGAAAATTGAGCAGTGGTTTTATTACTCAACTTGTGAATATCCGTCTAAGGTAATAAATATATGTGGTTGGTATATTATTATTGAAGATATAAGTTGAGAGTAAGCTTGTTAATGATATTGAAATTTGGTTAAATTAAATTAAATTAATTATATTATTAGCTAGTTTAATTGCTTATGACTTACTAAGCTTTAGTAGCTTACTGTGTGTATATTTGTCTTTATTTTATAGATTTGGAGTCAAGCTACAAGCTCGGGGAGTATCAGCTAAGCTCATCACACTATCTACTGTTTTGGTACCTTATAGCTAAACTTAAATTATGGCATGTATAGACTGGTTTCGGGATTAATTATTTTGAATGTGTTTGTATATTAGTCATGTGAAAATGGCTTGCTATTTATGTTTAAGTTTGACTTTATGTGGGCTTTTTTATAATGTCTTATGGTCTTGGTTTTTGATAATTATGGTTGTATTTTTGGATCATGGTTTGAGCTCACTTTTGCTTAAATACTATATGCTATGCAAGAATAATTCACATGATAGACGCTATATGTGTTAGTAATGGTTTGACAATGGTTGGTAAACTTAAAATGGATGGTGTAATGATCATTGTGTGTATGCATTTTTAGCATGTTAAATTGATTTGGTCAAGGTTTTGAATAGGTAAGACATACATAAATTAGTTTGAAAGAAACTCAATAATATATTGGTATATTCAGTTATAAGATGCATTGAATAAGAAAATTTTGGTTTATTTGTGACTTGGCATTGCTTCTATGAATATTTTTGTATATGATAATTTGACTTGATATATTTGATATAAAATATGTAATAATTACGTTCTGTATATGTCTATATGCGTGATTAATATTTTGAAATTTCAGGAATAATCTCTTTTATTTATTAAGTATTTTCGATTAACTAGTTGAACTATGTATGCATGTTTTTGGATGGGTATAAGCTGTTTAAATTCGGTTGTGGAAGCTAATCCATGCCTTGATCTAATAATGCCTAGTTGGGATTATTATATGAAATCATTAATTTATATTGTATCATATTTCGGTAAAATAATTTAATATAGGTAATTATAGTAAATTTGCATCCAACTGTAGCATATTAAATGCTGTAATATTATATTACATAGAATAAGTATAATGATTTAGGCAATTGAAGTATATATATTTATAAGTCAATTGATTTGAACCGTGAATGAGTAATAGTTAAAATCAAATTTGGTTTAGCTAAATGCATGAAAGAATGACTAGATGAATAATGGCATATACAATAATAAATTATAATAATTATATGTGTTGGTGTGGTGAATAAGTGTTTAGCTTAATATTAAATGTATGCCGAATTTTATACAATTTTATAAAAAAAAATAGTGGTACATTTGTGTAATGTAATTGTACATGGTTACAGTGTACGATTAAAGTGTAATGGGGTCTGTATATCTGCATGTATTATGAGTTTGAATTAAAAGTATATTCAGCTCTTTAGTACTAGTAATTAAATAGACTATGAAATTATTTAATGATTGTTTATATATTTTTTTAGTTATTATAAGTGTGTGTACGTGATTATCTGAAAATGTGTTTTTGACTGGTGATACCCTGTAACCATAATTCGGTGACAGATAAGGGTTAGGGGTGTTACATTTTATTGGTATTAGAGCTACGGTTTAGTCGGTTATCGGACTAGCGTAGCGTGTGTAAGTTTAGCTATACATGTCATAATTATATACTATGATAGTGTGATGACTTCTGACGTTTAAAATGTGTTTTCATATAGTAATGGATCCGGATAGAGCTGTAGCTGATGATGTCGAGAGTGTAGCGCCTGCTCCCGCGCAAGGGACAGCGCCGACTGATTCTCGACCGACTTCGAGTGTAACACCCCGAACTCGAGGCCGTCGCCGGAGTCGAACACGAGGTGTTAACAGACTTCAAACCACTTAAAAAAAAATTTCCCAGACAAGCTGCCAGTCTGCGTACTAGTCGTTTTAAAAATCATATCTTGAGTTCTGAAACTTGAAATCCAGTTCCGTAAATTTTCACTGAAACGAGACTCATATTCCCATCTACATATTTTTTTCTAGAATTTTTGTCGGGCCAATTAGTATAGTTTATTAGTCAAAGTCTCCCATGTTACAGGGATCGACTACACTGACCTTTGCGCATTACGACTTGGATATCTCCCTGGACAGAGCTTCAATACTGATGCCGTTTGTTTCTATAGAAACTAGACTCAGAGAGGAATCTATACATATATGGCATGACTCCTAATTCTCTCTGGTTAATTTATAATGAATTTCCAAAGTCGGAACAGGGAATCCAGAAACCGTTCTGACCCTGTCTCACGAGAACCTGAATATCTCTTAACATACTGTCCATATGATCGTCTCGTTACTTTCCTATGAAAATAGATTCATCAAGGTTCATTTACATAATTTATTCATTATTTAATTCCAATCCTACTATTTTCAGTGATTTTCCCAAATTTACATCACTGCTGCTGCCAGCATCTGCCTTTAAGGTAGACTTTACCTATTTGATAGTTTCCATGATTCAACTAGCCCTTTTTGCATAAATAGCACAAATTATGATAGTGATTAACCATTCCATACCAAATGATTATAACATTATGCTCAAACATATATAAGCCATTTTCGCATGGCTATATACATTAACCAAAATATTCTTCCGCCACTAGTCTATTTTATACATGCCATAAGATAATCCAAAACATAGCAGTACCAAACAGTGGATAGTGATAGTGTGACTAGTTGCTGACGATCCCCGAGCCTGTAGCTTCGCAATGAGATCTATAAAACAGAGGAAACAGAGTAAACGGAGTAAGCATTACAATGCTTAGTAAGTTTTAAGCAGTGTCAACAGATAACAATCAAATTATAACGTAGTTGTTCGTATTTTCTTATTTCACTCTTCCTTCGGGCATACCATCCCTTTACCGAATATGCACATCTCATCATATACAATAGGCAGATAAACTTTCACATAAAAGTGAGCTCATGTGACATAGATATATCGTATGATTTCACATCACCTCTCACATTGATCCGATGTCACGTAATCATAGGAATAGTCTCATAGATTGCTCTCGTATGCATCTCATAACTACCTTATGATTTAGTGCAAATCAAGCTCACATATAAACTTGGAGTACATACCTGTTTAACCTTTCGCATTGAATATATTTATAAGCAATTATTATTACGAAGTCTTACCCGGACATAATCTCCACACGAAGTTATCGGGTCTTACCCGGACAAAATTCCCACACGTAGTCATCGGGTCTTTAGAGCTCGGATATAGTACGAGCACGAAGCTTACGGACATTAATCAGTGATAATATCCTCGCATAAAGCCTGCGGGGTTTTAACCCGGATATAGTACTGACACAAATGCCCTTCAGGACTTATCACATATATATACTTTCACATTCATCACATCGGCCATTAGGCCTTATCACATATATACACTTTCACATTCATCACATCGGCCATTAGGCCTTATCACATATATACACTTTCACATTCATCACATCGGCTATTAGGCCTTATCACATATATACACTTTCACATTCATCACATCGGCCATTAGGCCTTATTACATATATACACTTTCACATTCATCACATCGGCCATTAGGCCTTATCACATATATACACTTTCACATTCATCACATCGGCCATTAGGCCTTATCACATATATACACTTTCACATTCATCACATCGGCCATTAGGCCTTATCACATATATACACTTTCACATTCATCACATCGGCTATTAGGCCTTATCACATATATACTCTTTCACATTCATCCCATCGGCCATTAGGCCTTATTACATATATACACTTTCACATTCATCACATCGGCCATTAGGCCTTACTATCATTTCATATTCGAATACTCATAAACTTACAATATCACGATTTAGAATTCAAGTATGGGTTTAATCAATAGCTTATGAGCAACTAAAACAAGTTTATCAAGGTTAACAACATAATCTCAAATTCAGCACAAGCTGTTTTTCCTGAGCAATAGTCACTAAATTATTTATAACTGGAGCTACAAAACTCCAAATCACTTTCCGTTAATTTTTCCTGCATATAGACTCGTACATCTTCCATCCATAAAATTTCCAGAATTTTAGGTTTGGCCAATCAATACCAGATTTTTCTTAAAGTTTCCCCTGTTTCACTGTTTGACTAATCTGACCACTCTTCACTACGAATCAAATTTCTCATTTTACTGAATTCAAAATGTGTTGTATTTGATTTCATTTGAAACTATACTCATTATGGAGTCTAAGCATATAAATTTTATCTTATAACCATTTTTGTACAATTTATAATGATTTTCGAAAAACAGAACAGAGGATTACAGTGTCATTCTGCGCTGTCTCACACAACTTTAAGTATCTCATTATCGGAAATTACTTTGCTTACACGGTTTCTTTTATAAGAAACTAGACTAATTAAGCTTTAATTTCATGTCTCATTCAGCCTCTAATTCAAATCCATAAATTTATGGTGATTTTCTAAAGTCACGTTACTGCTGCTGTCCTAAGCAGATTATTTCAAATTACCCTTGAATTCCCAAGCTCAAACACTTAAGAACTTACCATTTGAGCTTAGAACATATCATGGCCACATCATATCTTATTAAATCAACTCATCATGTCCTATTATAATTGAATTTACTCAACGTTTAATCACTTAAAACTTACCTCGGATGTGGTCGAACAATTTCGGCGGCTATTCGATCACTTTTTCCTTTCCCTTGTTGGACGCCTCTCCTTTAGAGTCTTGAGCTTAAACAAATAAATTAACTCATTTAACCGCTTTGCTACATATATTGGTATCCACATTTTAATGATTTTATGACATACGAAACGACATGGTAAAATTTTCATCTTGCTACTTTATGTTCTTAGCTATTCGGCTAATAACCTCATGCAATTACCATACTATCAATAATCTAATCACACATGCATATGCATACTTGGACATTCGGTAATCACCTTTGCTAATTTTAAACTCAACATCACATAAGCTCCCAAGTGCTGGCCGAATGCTTCATTTGTTACCCAACTAACCATTCAACAACCTCAACCTCATTACCACCCTTTTATGCCTAATTATCTAAGTCAAGATAAGATCATCAACATGCCTAACTATAGCCGAATGTGCAACATTAATCTATCATTTCTATCTCATTTAACACTTAACATTTACCACATATCGATTCACCAAACTCTCCATCTATTCATGCTCTCATATTCGGTCACCCATACCCATACTAACCATATAACTAATTAATCCTAGGGTTAAACACAAGTGCAATATTGAAGCACCATGGCCAAACCTTCATAAAGTTGCTAAGACCCCTCATTTCTACTCCTCACACACTCTCACATCCAAACCTTTTTATTAAACACTCAAGCTCAATCATCTTCATGCCTCATCACCACAACATCAAAACACCAACCAAGAAAGACAACACGCATGGCCGAATATCATCTCCATCACATAGCAAGATTTAGACCATGGGCTAGGTAGAACTCAAACTAACAACTAAAACATGCATGCATCTCATGGAACATCATCAAACATACCTTAGTCTAGTTACATGCATGGCCGAATCTCTTCAACCTTTCTTCTTCCTTCCTCCTTCAAATTTTCGGCCAAGGTGTTAAAGGATGAACACCCTTTCTTTTTTTTTCTTTTCTTTGTCTAGTTACGGCAAATGGAGGGGGGGATGGATGAGACAACTTTGTTTTCATCACCCCTCCCTTTTCATTACTTAATTACTAACCCTTTATTTATTCTTTCTAACATAACACACTAAGCCAACATGTTTCCAACATGTTTCCACCCATAGCATGGCCGGCCACTAGCTCAAATTTTGGGTAATTTGACATGCAAACCCATCATTTTCATAACATGCATTAATAGGCCACTTCACATTTGCCTAGAACATTTCTAAATTTTCTCACATAAGTCCTATTTAATAAAATTCACTTACAATTAACAAAATTCAAACATGAAATTTTCACACATGCATATATACATATAATAGACATAAAATATTATATTCAATTATTTCTGCAACTCGGTTTAGCGGTCCCGAAACCACTTCCCGACTAGGGTCAAATTAGGGATGTCACATCGAGTTATCAAGAAAGTGAGGCTAAACAAGCCTTCTATCAGATGATGAATGATTGGTTTACTCAATATATCCGACTAACCCGGCTGCACAACAACCTCCACCCCCGACTAATCCATCTTCGATGCCTGCAGTACCTCAAGTAAGTGATCCGTTGATATTATATAAGCCACCTGTTGATAAAATCAGGAAACATGGGGCTGAAGAATTTAAAGCTACCGATGAGGATGATGCTGAGCGGGCTGAGTTCTGGCTTCATAATACCATCCATGTGTTTGATGAGCTATCCTGTACACCAGATGAGTGCTTGAAATGTGCCATATCTTTACTTTGAGACACAACATACCACTGGTGGAATACCCTAGTATCAGTGGTTCCGAGAGAGCAGGTGACTTGGGAATTCTTCCAGACTAAGTTCCGTAAGAAATATATTAGCCAGATATTTATTGATCAAAAGCGTAAGGAATATTTGGAGAAAATTCGTGAGACTCAGTCGGTATGCCAGAGAGTGTGTTTTCACTAAAGCCATAATGTGTGAAAGATTTGAAGATGGGCTGAATGAAGACATTAAACTATTAGTTGGCATACTTGAGATAAAAGAGTTCGTGGTACTGGTTGAGCGAGCCTGCAAAGCTGAAGAACTCGGGAATGAGAAAAGAAAAGCTAACTTTGAAGCTAGAGATGCACGCAAAAGAACACCTGGTAAGTCATTCCAGATGGCATCAAAGACGTTTCGAGATGATTTCAGTCGTTCTAAAGCCACTTCAGGTTATCCAAGACGGGATCAGAATAGACCACCAGTGAGCTCAAGATCTACTTCTGTAGCAAGTGTGGGTAATGCCAGATCAAATCAACCCGAGTGTAAACACTGTGGTAAACGACATCTCTACAGTTGTAGATTGCATGATCGGGCCTATTTTAAATGCGGATCTATAGATCATTATATTTGAGATTGCCCAATGTTAGCTAAAGAAAATCCAGTGCATAATACAAGATCGGGTAACACTGCAGCTCGAGGTAGGCCAGCCAGAAATGTTGGTAATATGAGTGCCAGTCAGAGAGGGACTAAAGATACGTCAGTCAGATCTGAGGCTCATGCACCTGCCAGAGCTTATGCTATTCACGCGCGAGAGGAGGCTTCATCCCCTGATGTTATTACTGGTATATTCACTCTTTATGATACTAATGTAATTACATTGATTGATCCTGGTTCTACTCATTCTTACGTGTGTGAGACATTAGTATTCAGCAAGACTCTACCTGTTGAGTCTACTGAGTTTGTGATCAAAGTTTCAAACCCCTTGGGCCAGTGTGTTATGGTTGTTAAAATGAGTAAGAATTGTCCTTTGATGGTTCGAGATTTGTGCTTTCCGGCTAATTTGATGTTGCTACCATTTGATGAGTTTGATATAATTCTGGGTATGGATTGGCTAACTTTACATGATGCTATTGTGAATTGCAAAAGAAAGACTATTGATCTACGGAGCTAGAATGATGAAGTTATCCGGATTGAATCTAGTGGTTTGTATGGTTTACCAGCAGTGATATCTTCAGTGCTATCTCAGAAATATGCGAGAAAAGGGTGTGAAGCCTATTTTGCTTATGTGCTCGATAGTAAAGTGGCTAAAAGAAACATTGAATCAGTACCTGTTGTATGTGAGTATCTGGATGTGTTTCCAGAAGAATTACCGGGTTTGCCACCTATTCGGGAAGTAGAATTTGGTATTGAGTTAATACCTGGGATGACTCCAATATCCATACCTCCATACAGAATGACACCTACAGAATTAAAAGAATTGGAAGCTTAGTTTCTCTCTGTGGGGTGCACTTGTGTTGTTTGTGAAAAAGAAAGATGGAACTATGTGAATGTGCATTGATTACAGATAGCTTAATAAGGTGATTGTAAAGAATAAGTATCCGTTGCCACAGATTGATGATCTGTTTGATCAACTGAAAGGGGCCACAGTATTTTTGAAGACAGGTTTGAGATGAGGTTACTATCAGTTACGAGTTAAAGATTCAGATGTGCCAAAGACTACTTTCAGAACGAGATACGGACATTATGAGTTCTTGGTTATGCCTTTCGGACTCACTAATGCACCAGCTATTTTCATGGATTTGATGAATTGGATCTTTAGACCGTATCTGGAGCGGTTTGTGGTTGTGTTTATAGATGACTTTCTGATCTACTCTCGTAGTAAAGGTGAACATACCGAACATTTGAGACTTGTATTGTAGACATTACGAGATAAGAAGTTGTATGCGAAATTCAGTAAATGTGAGTTCTGGTTAAGTGAAGTCAGTTTTCTGGGTCACGTGGTATCAGCATCAGGTATTCGGGTTGATCCGAGCAAAATATCAGCTATACTAGATTGGAAACCTCCGAAGAATGTTTCTGAAGTTCGAAGCTTTCTGGGACTTGCTAGTTATTACAGATGCTTCATGAAAGGTTTCTCTATGATTGCAGCTCCAATGACAAAGTTACTGCGGAAAGATGTTAAGTTCGAGTGGTCAGAGAAGTGTCAGAAAAGTTTTGATCAGTTGAAAGCCCTTTTGACTGAAGCTCCAGTGCTAGTTTAGCTAGAATCAGGTAAAGAATTTTTTATTTACAGTGATGCATCTTTGAATGGCTTGGGCTCTGTTTTGATGTAGGAAGGCAAAGTTATAGCTTATGCCTCGAGACAGTTGAAGCCACATGAAAAGAATTATCCGACACACGACCTAGAATTGGCAGCCATTGTGTTCGCATTGAAGATTTGGCGTCACTATCTGTTTGGAAAGATTTGGCGTCATGTTTACTCTGATCATAAAAGCCTAAAATACTTGATGACTCAGAAAGATCTGCATTTGAGACAACGCCGATGGTTAGAACTGTTAAAAGAGTACAAGCTTGTGATTGACTATCACCTAGGAAAGGCTAACGTTGTTGCTGATGCTTTAAGTCAAAAATCACTATTTGCTTTGCGTGCAATGAATTCACATATGGCTATGTCAGATGATGGTTCGATAGTAGCTAAATTGAAAGCTAGACCGTTATTTGTTCAATAAATATATGATGCCCAGAAGATTGATAATGAATTGATTGCAAAACGAGTTCAGTGTGAGACGGATGTTGATTCAGAGTTTAGGGTTGATGCTGATGACTGTTTGAGATTCATGGACTGGATATGTGTTCCGAGGAATACAGAGTTGATCTAGATGATTTTGAATGAAGCACATAGTAGTCAGTTATCTGTTCACCTAGGTAGTACAAAGATGTATAATGATCTGAAACAGCTTTATTGGTGGCATGGTATGAAACGAGACAATTCTGACTTTGTTGCAAGATGTTTAGTCTGTCAACAAGTAAAAGCTGAACATCAGGTGCCTTCAGGATTGCTTCAGCCTATCATGATACCTAAGTGGAAGTGGGATAGAGTTACGATGGATTTTGTATCTGGTTTACCATTGACACCGAGCAAGAAAGATGCAATTTGGGTTGTTGTTGATAGATTGACTAAATCAGCTCGTTTTGTTCCGATACGTACGGATTACCGACTTGATAAGCTAGCTGAATTGTATGTTTCTCAGAATGTGAGATTACATGGTGTGCCTATATCCATTGTTTTGGATCAAGATCCGAGGTTTACATCACGGTTTTGGAAGAAACTGCAAGATGCACTAGGTATGAAATTACGTTTTAGTATTGCTTTCCATCTGCAAACAGATGGCCAGTTTGAGCGAATCATTCAGATACTGGAGGATATGTTGAGATGTTGCATTCTCGAGTTCGAAGGTACGTGGGAACGATATCTACCTTAGATTGAATTCGTGTATAATAATAGTTATCAACCGAGTATCAAAATGGCACCTTATGAAGCTTTGTATGGTCGTAAATGCCGTACACCGTTGTACTGGACTGAGCTCAGTGAAAATAAGATACACGGGTTTGACTTGATCAGAGAAACTAAACAGAAAGTGAAAGTGATCTTATGCAGACTTGAAACATACAGATATAGAGTTTCAGATTGGGGACAAAGTTTTCTTGAAAGTCTCACCATGGAAAAAAATACTTAGATTTGGCCGTAAAGGCAAATTGAGTTCGAGATTCATTGGGCCGTATGAAATTATAGAGCGTATTGGGCCAGTTGCTTACAGATTGCTGTTGCCACCTGAATTGGAAAAGATACACAATGTATTCCACATTTCGATGCTTCGGAGGTATCGATCTGATCCTTCACATGTGATTAGTCCATCTGAGATTGAAATTTGGCCTGATATGACCTACGAAGAAGAACCGATTCGCATTTTGACTCGTGAGGTTAAAGAGTTGCGAAATAAGAAGATTCTGTTAGTTAAAGTATTGTGGCATAAGCCTGGAGTTGAGGAAGCAACATGGGAGCTAGAGGGTACAATGAGAGAACGTTATCCGACCCTTTTCACTGGTAAGATTTTCGGTGACAAAAATCCCTAAGGGGGAGAGTTGTAACAGCCCGATTTAGACCCTAATCAAAACGGTGGTTTTGGGACCATAAATTCGAGTCAAAAAATAATTTTTAAATTATTTTTCGTGTTTATTTTGTGTGAATTTATATCTCTGAAATTTTCGTGATTTAATTTTGTAGTTTACGTGTCTGATTAAATAAAATGACTTAATCGCATAAATTAAAAACTTGATAGTTTAAAGCATGAGGGCCAAATTGTTAGTGGCTTTCTAAGTTGGAACATTTATGTTGTAAATATCCCATTAATAAGTAAGTGGGATGGCATAAGATATAAGTTACATGGTTTTTCTATTATATTAGTAAAGATATATAAGTAAATTAAATATTATATTATATATGTTATATTATAATATAAAACATAAAATAAATAAAGCCAAATTTGAGTGTTCATATGTTCTTGGTAGCCGAAACTAAACAAAATAAAAAGAAAAGAAAGCAAGCTAGGGTTCGGTCAATATTCAAGCCCATACAAGGTTTGTTTTTGTTTGGTTTTTGATAATTTTTATGTTTTTGAGATCGTTGCTTCAAGTACTACAAAACCCATGCTTGAATTTTTGATTTTGATGAATATTTTGAGTTGTAACATTGTTGATAGCTTGTGATTTTTGTGGTTTAATGATGAAAAATGAAAGATATGTTTTAGCTTAACATATTTTGTTTTGGAATTTTTGATAATTTTGAGTAATTAGGACTTAATTACAAAAATAAAAATTTGAGGGACTAAAATGTGAAATTAATGAAATATATGGACTCGTATGGTAATGGGTAAATTTCGGCTAAACATGGGTAATTGGAAATTTTGTGTGTTTTGTGTTTTGTGCAATATGGACTAAATTGTAAAAATTATAAATATTAGGGGTAAAATGGTAATTTGCCTATTTATGTGTTTTGGACTAAATTGAATGAAAATGTGTTTGAATGAGCTTAATTTGAATATTTTTAAATCAAGAACTAAAGAAATTGGATTTGGATCGGGAAAAACGAAAGTTGTCGACTAGCCGCCCGATTCCGTTTTGTACCGTCCGAGGTAAGTTTATAATCAAATAGACGTGTTTATTTGGAAATTTAATGTTATATTTATATGATGTTATGAAATATTAGAATTTAAATATGCTATGACCGAACGTGATTAAATTTGGCTACTACACTTCTGAGTTCGATTCGACCGAGTTACGACGTCCGAAAGCCTCGTATGAACCTTAGGAATAGTTAGGATACATATGTCATGACATAGGATTCCGATATATGTGTGCGAGTAAGACCATGGCATCGATATGTGGTTTCGATATGTGTTTAAAAGTAAGACCCTGTCTGGGACAGTGGCATCGATTTGTGGCTACATGTAAGACCACGTCTGGGACGTTGGCATTGTACGATTTATGTGATTATCCAAGTGTCCTATCCAATTCCGAATGGTTCATCAGGCAAGGGTAAAACTTGATCGAATGTGTAAAATGAGCTAAAAGGCAAGGTATGATTTAGCTTGTCAGCTATCAGTAATAAGGTATGTATGTGACTTGATCATTGATAAATGATATGTGATGTAAGGTTAAATATATACATGAATTAAATAAGTGTATTCGGCTTTGTACAAATGGTATGTATATTATGGAATTGATTTTTGGTTATGCATATATAAGTGATCATAAATAATTGGTCTTATAAGAGTTAAATGTACATAATATTGAATTAAGGTTCTTGGACTTTTATAATTGTGCAATGGTTGATTAATTATGACATTTTGGCTTTTGAAAATTGAGCAGTGGTTTTATTACTCAACTTGTCAATATCCGTCTAAGGTAATAAATATATGTGGTTGGTATATTATTATTAAAGATATAAGTTGAGAGTAACCTTGTTAATATATTGAAATTTGGTTAAATGAAGTTAAATTAATTATATTATCAGCTAGTTTAATTGCTTATGACCTACTAAGCTTTAGTAGCTTACTGTGTGTATATTTGTCTTTATTTTATAGATTTGGAGTCAAGCTACAAGCTCGGGGACTGTCAGCCAAGCTCATCACACTATCTACTGTTTTTGTACCTTATAGCTAAACTTAAATTATGGCATGTATAGACTGGTTTCAGGATTAATTATTTTGAATGTGTTTGTATATTAGCCATGTGAAAATGGCTTGCTATTTATGTTTAAGTTTGACTTTATGTGGGCTTTGTTATAATGTCTTATGGTCTTGGTTTTTGATAATTATGGTTGTATTTTTGGATTGTGTTTGAGCTCACTTTTGCTTAAATGCTATATGATATGCAAGAATAATTCACATGATAGACGCTATATGTGTTAGTAATGGTTTGACAATGGTTGGTAAACTTAAAATGGATGGTGTAATGATCATTGTGTGTATGCATTTTCATAGCATGTTAAATTGATTTGGTCAAGGTTTTGAACAGGTAAGACATACTTTAATTAGTTTGAAACAAACTCAATAATATATTGGTATATTCGGTTATAAGATGCATTGAATAAGAAAATTTTGTTTATTTATGGCTTGGCATTGCTTCTATGAATATTTTGGTATATGATAATTTGACTTGATATATTTGATATAAAGTATGTAATAATTACGTTCTGTATATGTCTATATGCGTCATTAATATTTTGAAATTTCAGGAATAATCTATTTTAGTTATTAAGTATTTTTGATTAACTAGTTGAACTATGCATGCATGTTTTTGGATGGGTATAAGCTGTTTAAATTCGGTTGTGGAAGCTAATCAATGCCTTGATCTAATAATGACAAGTTGGGATTATTATATGAAATCATTAATTTATATTGTATCATATTTCGGTAAATGTAATTAATATAGGTAATTATAATAAACTTGCATCCAACTGTAGTATATTAAATGTTGTAAAATTATATTATATAGAATAAGTATAATGATTTAGGCAATTGAAGTATATATATTTATAAGTCAATTGATTTGAACCGTGAATGAGTAATAGTTAAAATCAAATTTGGTTTAGCTAAATGCATGAAAGAATGACTAGATGAATAATGGCATATACAATAATAAATTATAATAATTATATGTGTTGGTGTGGTGAATAAATGTTTAGCTTAATATTAAATGTATGCCGAATTTGATACGATTTTATATAAAAAAAATAGTGCTACATTTGTGTAATGTAATTGTATATGGTTACAGTGTGCGATTAAAGTGTGATGGGGTCTGTACATCTGCATGTATTATGAGTTTGAATTAAATGTATATTTAGCTCTTTAGTACTTGTAACTAAATAGACTATGAAATTATTTAACGATTGTTTATATTTTTTTAGTTATTATAAGTGTGTGTGTGTGTACGTGATTATCTGAAAATGTGTTTTTGACTGGTGATACCCTGTAACCCTAATTCGGCTACGGATAAGGGTTAGGGGTGTTACACATAGAGTTGGCAAAGAGGTCCAGGGTTCGAAATTCATGGCAATCAAAGAGCATTTATTTTGCTAACAGGGGGCGGCAAGAGTTGGTGTTGAATTTAAACTCTGATGATGGAGGGATCCCCCATCGGGAAGCTAACATAAGACTGGATTCGAAGCTGGCTTTAAATCGAGAGAACCATGAGGAGAGTAAAGGTACCTTTCTTGGCTGATCTCTTTCGCTTTATGGCGTGCTCATTTGGGTTGGGCGTCGGCTAAGAGTGCTTGGAGCGCGGGTTAACTCCAGCCTCCTATCAGGTGTGTATTTCTCACTACTCTAGCTGTAGAATGGCTACTTCAGGCCGCGGTGGGTCGGAAGGGGCCATGTAGGCCCAATTGGCCTACGGGCCCAATTGGATAAGTTGTTTGATTGTGTAGTAAATATTAGACTAGGCTAGGTGAATCTCATATCTGTGGCTAGATTTGGGCTAAAAGGGCCACACGAGCGTGTGGGCCCATTTGGGCCAAGAATGGGCTTTAGGCCCATTCGTATTATTATCCCTGTTTAGAATACTTTAGTTTACCCAAAAACTGAAATACTCTTGACTTTTAAAATTACCAAAGTACCCCCAATTTATAGAATTACCGTTTTACCCTCGATTTACAAAATTATTGAAATACCCCTGTAGGGTAGAATTACTCAAATACCCCTATAGGGTAGAATTATTGAAATATCCTTGTAGGGTACAAATACCGAAATACCCCTGTAGGGTAGAATTAAATAGATACCCTTGTGGGGTAAAATTACCATTTTGCCCCTATGGTGTTAAATGATTGTTTTGCCCTTGTGGGCAAGTGACTGACTTGGACTATGTGGTTGATAGATTTGATTGTGAATATATGTCGGTGATATGAATAACTTGACTGTGATTGTTTGATTCAAATATGGGCATGACATTCTGCATACATGACATGTTTCATGGGTTGGGATTTTGTACGGAGGAAGATTTGATCTGTTAGGATCGCATGATTACTTGACGACTGTGGATCCACTGAAGGCTTAAGAGCTGTATATTCGTACTGATTTGATTAGGTCGCACGGGTCGCCCTAGATGATTGTGGACCGATCGATGGCTGAGTGCCGATCATGTTACTGAAGGATGTGTGCCAAACGTATTTGCCTAAGGCTATGTGCCAATATATGATTATTGATGACTCTTTGTCGATCATATTTACTCAAGGCTGTGTGCCGACTATTTTACCGTCGCTGATGGCTATGTGTCTAACATGATACAGCTACCGATGGCTTAAAGCCAATTATTTTGATTATGGCTTTACGCCAACCTACATATGGCTTTGTGCCAACCTGATTATGGACGTGTGCTGTTATTGTGGGCTTCGTATCGATATTGTGGGCTTCGTGCCAATTATAGACCCGTTATCGATGGCTTTGTGCCATGTATTCTGTTAAGTGGCTTTGCCATATTATCTAATTCTGGTGGCTCTGCCATAATATTCTGTTATTAGCAGCTTTGCTGCATATTGGTGTGTGGGCTGGGTAGGTTGAGTTATTCCCCACATGGTGAGATGGGTTGGTACGGGTGGTGTGATGGCTGGATTGGGTTGGGATTGCATTCACATTCTGATTCTAATTTTGTTACCTGATACTGATTCTGGTTCTGTCACCTGATTCTGATTCTGATTCTGTCACCTGATTCTGATTCTAATTCTGATTCTCATTTTGATTCTAGTTCTGATAATGTTTCTTATTCTGTAATGGGCTAAAGCCGATCTGGTACTGTCTGTTATAATGGGCTAAGGCCCAATTGATACTGAAACTGTAAGTAAGGCTGGGACCAGACTTTTAATTCTTTTATATGTCTGACTGTTCCTTTTATATAGTAGGGGATTTCACACTGAGTTTTCGTAAACTCACCCCGTTTATTAACCTTTCAAGTAATTTCTAGCCTTAAACAGATCGGAGCTGCGAGGGGCTCGGAGGAAGCCACGCACACTGTTTATGTTTGAGTTTTGATTATTACTTTTAAATGATTTTATGTGGGTTGTAGTAAAGCCGTTGTAATTTTCTGGATTTCAAATTTGGAATTTTATTTATTGTTCTTATAATTGCTAGTATTAGAACACGGTTTTCCAAAGCAACTACTATTGTTCAAAACATCACATATCCGCAATTGTTTTTAAATTAAGCTTCCGCAACTACCAAGATTTTTACAAAGTTGTTAAGAATGTTATTCGGCTGGGATTCCGCAATTGTTTTTAAATTAAGCTTCCGCAACTACCAAGATTTTTACAAAGTTGTTAAGAATGTTATTCGGCTGGGATTTTCTAATAAGGTTTAAAAAGGGTATAAGTTTTTAATTATTAAGAAGGGTTTTTAATGGAAACATGGTTTTCAAAAACACTTCAATATGACATGTAAGATTCGAGCCAAACTTCCAGGCCGGGTTTGGGGTGTTACAGTATTATTTGTAAAACAAATGAATTTCATCTTAGTTCATGTGGTATTGCCGCATTAATGAATGGTGAGGTTGAAAATGATGTTTACTTATTTTAATTGATGTACAATTTATACATACACATGACTTTTGTAAAACAAGTCTAATATTCAATATTTAAGTTGTGGATGTGTTTTATATTCTGAGTATGTATAAAATGCTTAGTATATACATATATGCATATATGTTATCTAGATCTCGTAGTACAATTATTAATGAATATTTATGTGAATAATATTTTAATTGGTAATACCTCATAACCCTAATCCGACAATGGATACAAGTTAGAGGTGTTACAAAACCCGTGAAGACTCTTCTCCAAATTCGAACTTGCTTGGTTTTCTCCTTAATTTCCTCCCATCCATCTCTTCAAATTCAGCTAACAACAACCCCGTTCAAATCTGTTTAAACTCTTGGTGTTTCGGTCAAACACAACTTCTTCCCAAGGCCACCTGCAAAAATAATCTCCATTTGTACAAATAGGGATTCAAACCTCAAACCACTAGTACACTCCACACGGCACTATCCACTAGACTAGTAGGCCCATTCTGTCATGTTTTTACCAAAATAAACTTATAACCTTACTGGCCAAAGATAAGGGTTTATCCTTAAAAAGAAAAATTTTGTGGAAACCAAGGCTTGAACCCAAGACTTCTCAGACACTTCCCAGAACACTTAACCACTAAAGCAGACATGCATTTGTGTCACTATCTTGCATAACTAAATATTTATGTGAAGTCTCCTAACTGCACCCATACTTAAGACCTAACACTTCTAGGCCCAAACTTCGGGGTGTTACATCACATATGTAACACCCCTTACCCGTATTCGAGGCCAGGCTAAGGTACGAGGTGTTACCAGACAAACATACAAACATTAAACTAAAATACGAGCCATAAAATTTTATTCATATTTCAAAGCGTTCATTCTCTTACACATAGTCCCTTATTTGAGTCTACGGAGCCCAAAACATACTTTAGAAAGGGTTTGGGAGTAAACCGAGAACTTACGAAAATCTTGGAAATTTCATGCTTTAAGGCTCCACATGCCCGTGTCCCAAAGTCGTGTTCCATACACGGCTGAGACACATGGTCGTGTCTCTGCCTGTGTGGAATATACCTAGGCTATTTTTCAAGCTTTGGTCAACCTTGATCTCTTACACACTTATACAAAATCAAAAGCATATAACATGGTATTCATTTAATGATTAAACATCCTCAATTAAACCACAAACATAGCATTTGTATGTCATCATACATGTGTCTCTCATACTCATTTTACCTTGTTTATTATAGTACCACTTATACATTTATACCAAGATTATCATCTTACCAAATATCTTCAGCTTAATCATCAAGCATTCATATTTAAAGCTAGATCATATCTTTATAAAATACCACGATTCAGATGCACAGAATAACATGTTTGCCTGAAACATTTCAATTCAATTCCATACCCAACAAGCATTACATTGAGACTAGTCATATATATATATACATGTCATGATACATAACATTCTCTTTTTCTTTTCTTATAAACACATATCATTTATTTCATTATATCAATATTTCATATACCATAGTTTCCATGTATTCCACATATATTTATTTTCCTCCTCCTCCTCTCCATTCCACATCCTTAATGTATATAGCATTCTTGTAAGTACGATTTCACAATTTACTAATAAATGTTCACATCAAACTGTCCACACGAGTCATAGTCACTTAATTATTTATAATTCGAGCTACAGAGCTCCAAATTAAGATCCGTAAATTTTCCCTAAAACTAGACTCACATATTGTTCCACCACAAAATTTTCATAATTTTTGGTTTAGCCAATTAGTAGAGTTTATTCATTAAAATTTCCCCTGTTTCACTTTCTGACAGTTCTGACCTCTCTTCACTAAAAAATAATTATCTCACAGTACAGAACTCGGATAATGTTCTTGTTGATTTATCTTCAAAATAGACTCATTATGGATTTTAAAAATATAATTTTTAGCCTCTAATTATTTTTCTCCAAATTTTTGTGATTTTCCAAAGTCAGAACAGGGGATCACGTAATCATTCTGAATCAGTCTCACGAAAACATAAATATCTCAAAATATAGAACTTCTTTTCTTTCTATGTTTCTTTTATATGAAAATAGACTCATTAATATTTAATTTGATATCTAATTCAGTCTCTTATTCAATTTATACTATTTTTGGTGATTTTTTAAAATCACGTCAGTGCTACTGTCCAAAACAATTTTATTGCTAATTCACTCTTTCACACTTTCTTTGTACTAACCTCATTTTAACATGCATATCACAAATCATTTTCACCACATTTCATACATCACAAGTATAGGCCCATGATCACAAGGTCACCATAAAATCATCCTCATGTATAACTTACTTGTTTATAACCTTACCACATCCTGGTCACTTAATGAACACATCATTCACATAACCAAGTTCCTGCACATATTTATCACAAAACTCACAAAGCAATACATAGAGAGTCTCCCGTTGAACACTTCGGATCAATCATCGATACTTGGTGGTTTCAGCACATAGCTCCACCCATCATATAGTTCGGCTCTCTTGTACACATGGTGAACACTTAGTACCACCCATGTGACCTAGCCAGTTTATCTCGTAGCTCTCTTGTCTATATGGTGTCCTTCACTTGGAACCACGCATGCGACCTAGCTACATATATCCCGTAGCTCTCTTGTCTACATGGTGTACACATAGTATCACCCATGTGACCTAGCTACACCATAATGTCTTGTAGCTCTCTTGTACACATGATGTGCACTCAGCACTATACATGTGACCTAGCTACATACCATCTGTATCACCCAATCTTTCTGAAGGTTCAACCGGGATTTCTCTCTCTTTTCCAACAATTTCACCAATCAAGTAATTATCCACAAACATATTTCCAATATTTTTATAAAATATCATAATACAAGTAATAGTGATGTATTACTTACGTATAAACTTACATCTCATTTAATATCAACGCAATAACATTAAATTACACATTGTCTTATTAAAAATCATATGAACTTACAATTTCCCATAATATCCATAATCATAGAAATCACATTTATGTATGATAATTCAATGCACTTCATGTACCATAGACATATTTTTAAATCAATTCATAAACTTGGCACCATAATCATTTAATTTAACATAATTCAATTAATTCACTAAATTTAACTTTCAAATATGAATTACAGCATTATTGTTGTATTATTATCATACCAACTTACATACTTTCAACACCTCGGAGATCATAGTAAATATATCAATTTTACATTGAAACATGCATAAATTAATGCTTATTATACATATGAACTTACCTTGATATTAAAACGGCCATTTTACCAACTTTCCCAATTTTCAATTTCTCTCTCATTCTAGGTTCAAATCTTGTTTTCCGGGATCTAAAACATCATATTTTACTTATTTAATTAATGTACTATTCAAAACAGTCCTTAACTCAAACTTTGGAAAAATTACAATTTTGCCATAAACTTTTGCATATTTACATTTTTGGCCCTAGGCTCGGGAATTAAACTTCATCCCTTATTCTTATGTTTTATGACATGATGATCACTTTTCCCTTCTATGGAAACATCAAATTCTCACTCTAACATATACTTATGACTATTAGGTATTTTTACCGATTAAGCCCTTTTGCTCGTTTTCACTTAAAACCGAGTAGCACAAGTTGTCTAACATAATTTAAAACCTCATATTGTATCATAAAACACCAGAATACACAAATTTTACCTATGGGTATTTTTCCAAATATGAACCCTAGGTTGAATTATTGCTAGCATAAGCTAAATCAAGTTCCGGGACTCCAAAAACGTAAAGAACTTGAAAAACGGGGTTAGAACGGACTTACAATTGAGCTTGGGAGGCTTGAAAACCCTAGCCATGGAGTCTCCCTTGGTATACACGCCCATGGTGAAGAAGATGAGCAAAATTGGCTTTTAATTTTGTATTTTAATTCATTTTACCCCTAAATGACCAAAATACCCTTACTACTAAACTTTCCAAAAATTCCATCCATGTCCAATTTTTGTCCATAACTTAGAAATTGGTCAACTTTCTATTTAAGATCTCCTAATTAATATTTCAAATCAATTTCATACTAGAAACTTCTAGAATGCAAGTTTTGCAACTTCTTCAATTTAGTCCCTAACTTCGAATTAAGCACTTTATGCATAGAATTTCTTCACGAAATTTTCACACAATCATGCAATCATATCATAGACCTCAAAATAATCATAAAATAATTATTATATCTTAGATTTTGTGGTCCTGAAACCTCTGTTCCAACTAGACCCAATTTTGGGCTATTACAACATATAAGTACTATTATGCAACCAAATCAATAAAAATAATTTCCAAATAATTAGATGCAATATTCACTTCAGGGAATATGCCAAAATCTTCAAATGCCAAAAATCTATTAATAGTAAACTTTGAGAGTGGATCTTATTTTCCAGGTGTACAATAGGTACATAACCAAAGACTTTTTATACATAATCTCTTGCAAGTTCTCATCAGTAATATTTTACCACATAATTTTAATTGAGAACTTATTCTGAATACTGTAGAGTTATACCACAGTTTTCTTAAAAAAAAAACTTGCAACTTTAGGTGCATCCAACCATAATAAGCTTTAGATGGAATTATCATATCCTATTGCTCATGAGTAGATCTTTCACAGTCAAATATTTTGCTTTCAACTCTTTAATAGGGATGATGACAAAGGAATATCACAAAGACTATAAAATAAATATAAATTAATAACCCAATCCCCTTTTTTATTCATATGAAATATGATATTTTTCTCATTCACAATATCAATATGAGATCTATTACAAATAACTTTTAAAAGTAAACATTAACCATAAAAAATTTTGTGCTTTTAAGATAGTGATATATTAGCTCTTCCGGAGCTTTCAACTAATTTTGTACTATCAAATATTGGAATAATATTTGTTTGTTTAGTACCAAACAAGATAAATATTTTGTATCTGTAATGATAGAATTCATTACTACATTTTTATATCATTCCTAAAAGAATATTAACAGAAACAAAATATTTGGGCATACGCCAGATATGTGGCCAATAATCTTTCATATCACATTGATAACATAAGTTATCTTTACCCTTTGAAAAGTTATCTTGAGAACTCTCTTTGTTCTCTTATTAATTACTATATTCCCACTTTTAGTGGTCTATGAGTATTTCTTTTATTTTCTTTATGTTTACATTTACCTCGGGGAATGCAACAAATCTAGTAGGACGAACTTTTAAACATCCCTATAGATTCTTTATTTCATAATCACCATCACAAACATGTGTGAGATTTCAAATCAAAATCTATTTATTTATGTTGTCATGAGTAGTCTCCAATTATAATAAACATGATATAATAAATAAAACATAGTAAAATACACCTGAAGATCTTTAACATCATTGTCATCACATTGACTATTATCACGAGCACTATTGCAAGTAGTACAACAACTTTGTTTTCGTAATAACATTTATAATCTAATTGTGAAAATCATTTAATAAACAATCAAAATTTTCGTGTACAATGCTTGAAAATTATCCGATACACATTGTACCAAATTGCAATATCACATATATATTATAAAATCTTATGTTGCTCTAATAAAATATTTATAAATTCAATTTAAAAGAATTCATACAATCATTCAATATTAGCAAGTTAATAAGACTAAATAGATCATATCAAATTTCACTTTAATCAAAATTGGTAGGTTAATAACACTTTCCACCATAATTAAAATTTCAAGAATATTTAATAACAAGAATTTAGTAATCAAAACATCTAAATATTATGCATAATATAACTTAATTAAAAAAAAACTTCAAAAAGAATTATTTACCAAAAAATAATAGAGAAAACATACCATATTAATAACAATCATATCTAATTAACAATTATGTCTTTTACATAAAAAATTTAAACTAGAAAGGCAAAAATCAAATACCGCCAAAATGTGAAATTTATGTGAAATAAAAAATTAATAGTAGTCAAACCTTAATTAAAACAGAACATATGGTCAAAATATAAAAGTTTCTCACCAAATCTATACTTTACCCATGCTTGTACAATAAATCAAAGATAGTGAATAAGAACCATAATGCATTCTGAGATTGAATCTTTCAACATCCCGAAGATGAAGTTGTAAGGGTGAAAGTTTAAGGTGAAAAAAAATTTGATTTGTGGGACAACTTCGAAAGATTTTAAAAAAATCGAGAATCATTGTGTTGAAAACGTGTTATAAAATAAAGAGAGATGGAGAGAACAAAGAACAAAGAAAATATGAAAGTAATAGAGAAGGTACTTTATTGATCAAAGGGATGATTTACAATATTTCATCAGAGTCTCTATTTATAGGCATAAGAAGTATAAAAGAAGTAGAGATCTAATTCTAATAAATATTAAAATTTAAAGTACATCAAAACTTTATCTTGATCATGATCGATATCCACTTAATAAGATATTCATAACACAAGTGAATATTTTATGTATAAAATTGAATAAAATCAAAGTTCATGTGTAGCTTTAAAGTTTTTCCCTATTCTATTTTGTTTTTACATTTGGATTGAGTTGAATATTCCTATTATAGTGTAACTCCGATTATTTTTTTTAAAAAAATTAATGAATATATTATTTAGTGTTATAAAATTATGAAATAAAACAACACTAAAAAGTAAACAATAGATCAAATCAATAGAGAGTTTTCTTGTATCTTGGGTCGCTGGTACGCCTCGTGGCGCAATAGAAAAATATTTCGACGATCATCAACCATGGACCCATGTACGAGGAACAAATCTGGTTGAAAAAAGGGTAAAAAATATACCATTTTGAAACTGAATGAGCGACGAACAATGTTGTTGATAGGATCCCCTTCAGAGATGTCGATTCTAAGCTACAATAGTAACATCTCAGCCTCTACATAATCCACCCAGTCAAAGAATGAACAACAACAACCTTTTGAACTTTTCAAGAGTATTTTTAAAAATGGTTGCTAGACCTTTTGTTTTTTTTTCTTTCTTGGTAGCCCTAACACATTAAGGGATTATATTCCTTTTTTTTTTCTTTTCTGATATCATATATCAAGATAAAAAGAAACAAGATTATTCCCATATTATTAGAGAAACAAATGGAAAGTCAAGAAAAAAATATTCTTTCCAAAAGAATATCACTTTCCATGCCCTTTTATATTTTGACCAAAATTATTATAACTATTTATATTAATAATTTTGGTAAACTATATACAATTAATATTTTATATGAATCAAATTCATATATTAATTTTAACTATGTTCTTTATTTGTGCACAAAAAATTTGTATGTATAATGTGTTCAATATTTAACCATCAAATTAAATTAATTCAACAATTAATTTAATTCCCGTGACAGTTAAATATAATACCAAATGTATTTGGATTCTTTTCACTTCAACTATAGGGTATGACCCTGTCTCTAGTAATGTTAGTTGTAATACTAGAACATTTCTAATATTACAAGCAATTAGTAGCATCTAGCAATGCATCATTGCTACCCAAGTTATAAGAAGTCGTGATTCAACATAACCTTTCTGTGACAATTTTTTCATGTATTATATCCTTTTATCCTTAATATCTAGATTGGACACAAGTCAAGAGATAGTCACACTTGCATAGTCCAAACTCATATTTCTTGATATTCTGAGTAGACTATAATAGACAAATAAGTGTGATATCTCATATCAACTTATTCAAGCATGGCTATACATTTCTAGTCTCACTTCATTAAGAGGCCTAAGATATTGCTCCTATTATGTAAGAGGAACAAATCCTATCTTGATTATTATCCCACTACATGGATTGTGGCATACCCAACACCAGTCTTTATAGAATAACTGTAAAACCCTATACCTAGTCTGTTTGCCAAGCCCAAATATCAGGATAGCACATCAACGTATTGTGTCATACATAACATTTTAAAATCTTGTTGTAAAAGATTTCTATTTTAGTATTCATATAGGTGTTAAGTCAATCTTACTTTTTAGTTATCATCGTTTCATGATAAACATACATCACATAGTCTTATAACAATAATTATACATGCATTTAGACCAATCGACAAATTTTCCAAATTGTTACGTAGGTATCGATACTAAAAGAGTGGTATCGATATTTCTCTCAAGTGGTATTGATACGTATTGATACCACTTGAAAAATCAATACCAAATTAGTTTATTGTTTCTTGCTTCAAAAACCCAACTTTTAGAAAATATCGGTACCACTAACGAAGTATCAATAATTTCACCCCGAGATTCAATACTCGAGATAAAATATCGATACTTACAAACAAATTAGACTTCCTAAAGTTTGAAAATAGCTGAGGTATCATTTTTAAAGCCCAAATATTGATACATCTGTTCTAGACCTTAAAAATATAACATGTATCAGTACATCGATCATTCTCGATTAGTTTTAAATGTCATGCACCAAATACCTTATAAAATACACACAAAAATACCTCCAATGGTAGTCCCAAATATAATATTTTCAAGTCTAAAAACTACCAATCATAGTAGGAATGCAATCAACTAAAAATTCATAGAAAAATCACATAACATCTACCACATTGCCTTTTATTCCCAAAACCCAATTAAACAAATAAAACCTACTAATAGCAACTAAGTTCTTGGCTTGGATCACTCCTTGAGACCACACGCTTACACCGGCACTACTTATCTGCAATGGTTTAAAAGGAGAGGGTAAGCTTAACTAGCTCAGTGAATGCTTAAAATAACCACTACGGAAACAATCATCATGAATAAACTAAACAAATTATAGCATTTTTCCAAAATGTCTTTAACTTAGTGTCATAATTTACATATTTAATTATCTTTCATGTATGCCTTTTACACATTTATATATGAATATTTAGGCGTATTGTAACATATTGATTTTCGGGTTTTTCGCGATTCTTGATATTTTAAGTAAATTTTCTAAAACTTGGCATGTGATTGTGGAATTCATAATTCGAGTATGTAAATGGGCTTATGGAAGGCCCATGTGTTGGCCAAAATCCAGTAGAATTTTCAAATTTTAAGACTTAGGAGTTAGGGGTCCTAGCTAGGTGACCTTATGTAAAGTTGTGGGAGAAATATATCACAAAAAGAGCTGTAGTAAAGTGGCAAGGGTGACGCCACTAAGCTCCTAAAAAGGTGGCGTGTGGAGCATAGGGGAATATAGGGGATCGATTCCCTGTGTTGGCAAATAAGAGTATTTATTTTTATGTGCAGGAAGGGTAAGTGTTGGAATCCAAGTGGATTCTGTAAGAGGAGAGTTTGGACCAAGTCAAATGCATGGATTAAGGAAGATAAGGGGAGAGATTTTAGGGATTTGATATGAAGATAGAGTTGGCCGAATAAGGGAGATTGGAGGGGGGATTTTCGGCAGAGGGGTTTAGTTAGGGATTTTCGGCACTTATGTATTTGTGTGCCGTTTTCTCCCTGGTGAATTAGTCTCTTTCTCTCTTTTTCTTTTGTAGCCGAATCTACCATCTCTTCTTCCATCTTTTCTTCCTTCTCCTTCTTTCAAACCAGCCCACTATTCCCTCCATTCACCCATTGTTTCTTTCTTTTATCTGTACTTCTGCCGAAATACCGCAAAAGCCAAAATCAGTGAAGCTAGTGGGGTGCCGATTCTCTGTGACCAGCAACCTTTTCTTTCCTTTTCAATTGTTGGTGTTCAATTCCCTTATCTTTTAGGCACACGGATTCAAGAGGAGAAAGACTGTGGTAAGTGCTTGAACTCTAAACGATTCCTATAGTAACTTTTGGCCAAAAGCTGAAACCCCTCTAGTTTAGGGAGGTGGCCGAATATGGGTATAGGCCTTATGGGGTCTTCTTTTAATATTTTTGTGGTTTATTTAGTGGAGGAATAGCAAGGTGTAGTGTCGACTTGGAGTAGCTTGGATCACCGGAGTGGCTAGACCTAGTCATCAATCGCGGCAAAGGTAAGATTCCTAAGGCCATTATGGATGGTGGCCGAATGTGTAAGTATTAATATTAGATGATTTTTGGTTTGGTTCAATTATGGGAAGCTGATTATTAACGATGGATTATAGGAGAAATCGTGTAGGAGATCTCGTCGAGGAATATCGCAAAACAGGTGTGTAACGAACCCTTTTCATAGCTTAAAGCGATAAATGCCGAAAAGCCGAAATGCTGAAATTCTGGCATTTCGAGGACTTGTGAGCAAGCGAATGCTCATTAGTTAGTTAGATTCATTGAGATGATGATTGGGAACATTGGAAATGGTAAGAGCGTGATTTTTGGCGTTCACGGTAAGTTGGGCCTCGAGGGGCCGAAGTGGGGCCCATTAGGCTTTCGGGCCCATTTGTAAAAGAATTGGTAGACAAGGAGAACCTGTTAAATTACACATCGTGACTGATAAAACCGTTATGGGATATAGGCTAAATGGGCCTAGATGACGAAATTGGCTAAGTAGGGCCCATTAGGGGTTTTTAGGCCCAATAACTCGATTTCGCTAAAAATGGGCCAGAATCACTGTTGCACCCATGAATTGTTAGTAACCGTTAATGAACATGGAAATCCTGATATTTGGTAAAATTACAGAATTACCCTTATAATATAAAAATGACCGTTTTGCCCCTAGGTAAAAATGACCATTATACCCCTAGGGTTTATATATGAATTTAATACATGGGAGTTTGATAAACATGGTATGTATGATATGCACATGACATGTATGACATGCACATGATATGTATGATATGCACATGATGTATTTATAAATGCATTGGGTTGGGTTTTTATATGGATGGAGGAAGTGCAAAAGGGCTTATGCCCCAGTTTATTGAAAAGGTCTTTGCCCCAGTTTACCGAAAAGGGCTTATGCCCCAGTTATGAAAAAGGGCTTATGCCCCAGTTATTAAAAGGGCTTATGCCCCAGTTATTAAAAGGGCTTTGCCCCAGTTATTAAAAAAGGCTAGGCCTCTAGTTACATGATAAAGCAGCTATGTTGCCAGTGGAGAGTTATGGCGGGGTGGGTTGAGTTAATTCCCACATGGTGTGTTGGTTGGTACGGGTGGAGAGTAGCGAATGGTGGGTTGAGTAGTCTCCCGAATTGGGCTTGCATACATCCATTGATATTACATGTGTTATTGAAATGTGCCTATGGGCCATACCGTACAGTAAAAGGCTTCGGCCCAGTGCTATGAAATATGAGATATGAAAAGGGCTACGGCCCAGTATATGTTGAGATTGGATTTGGGCTTAGGCCCAATAGGCTGATATTGTTTTGGGCTCTGAAAGGGGCTTGTTGCACACTAAGTTTCCAAACTCACCCCCTTTCCTTAACCTTGCAGGTGAGCCTTGATGTGGGGACTTGGAGCCGGATGGGATTCAGAGTGGCCACAGTGATCGCCTTTGGGCTTTTAAACAAGCGTTGGTTTTCATTAAATTTCCTTTAATTATTATTTATTTTTGGGCTGTAATAAGGCCATTTTAACTTTTCTTTTATTTCTTTTCAGGATTATTTTATTTTTAATAACTTTAAACCTGGTTGATAATTATTCAAATGGGCTAGACTTAGGATGTGTTTTCGAAACGATACTTTATTTCAAAATATCTCAACGCCACGATTAATCGATTTATCAAAGACGTCCACTTAAACAAATTTAAACTCGATATAACAAAGTGTGGCTATGGTTGTGGGCATGTCTAGGATTGGATCCAATCAAAGAGCTTGGTACTTAAGTAGCCTTCATGGCTCACCTCCTCTGTCTCGGATACCTACTTGGTGCCCAGCTTCCATACACTTTGTTAACTCAACAAAATGTATGGTCTTTAAAACACTAAAACGGAACGTGGGTTTTCAACTCCAATGTGGCATGTCAGATCCAGCATAACGTCTGGGCCAGGTTTGGGGCGTTACATTTAGTGGTATCAGAGCCAAGTTGCGACAACTCCGCTGTGGATCGGGTCTGAGAATTTTTTAAAAATTTAGGCCTAAGAAGGTTATTTTAGGAAATGGTCCAAAAATGGTGTTTTCAAATTAAAGTTTTCAAATTTCTATTTTCAGTGATAAAAAACATGGTTTTCAAGTTTTAAATGGATTGGAGAAAGAAGTGGCGCACTGAATCCCCGGCACCAAGTCTGTAAGTATATTTTCTTTACAATAGATGATAATGATATGATATTATGAATAGTACTGAGACTCTACTATGATACTGTAGATAGGGGAAAATTGTGAATAGGAAAAAATTAGACTGTAGCTAGGCTACGATGATACGAAAACAATCCTTGAACTGCTAGATTTCCATAAGACATTTCGTAATAAACAGAGAAACATTATACTAATATCATAAAATTCATAATCAGATAATTCGATATGAGTACAAGAGGAGTTCGTGGGTGAGGCTGCGGACGTGGTCGCAGAAAGGTGCAAGCTGAATCTTCATCCTCAGGGCGTAGGCCAGCTGAGGAGCATCTGTGCCACAAGCAATAGAGACTGGGTCTTACGATTAGGCTGCGGGGGATGATGCTTTGTCCCAAGCCATGTTAAGGGTTTTAGAAAGAGTTGCTGGAGCTAGTACTGGGACAGTGAATAGGGGCTCTATATCGGAGCGACTCCGGGCCAACGGAGCAGAAGTATTTAGGGGTGTATCTGGAGTAGACCCAAATGTGACAGAATATTGGCTAGAGGCAACAGAACGGATCATGGACGATCCAGACTGCACAGTGGAGCAAAAGCTGAAATGAGCTGTATCGCTGCTACGTGACGAGGCATACCGATGGTGGATCACCGTAAGGGAGAGTACCCCAATTGAGCAAGTAACCTGGGAATTGTTCAAAACTGCTTTTAAAGGGAGGTATGTTGGAGCAAGCTATGTGGATGCTCGTCGGAAGGAATTTTTGAGTCTGACTCAAGGTAATAAGACTGTCGCGAAGTATGAGGCAGAATTTTTGAGGCTGAGTCGATATGCTAGTGGGATAGTGGCAACTGAATATGAGCGCAGTGTCCGATTTGAGGATGGTCTCCGCGATGAGCTTAGGATATTGATAGCTCCACAGAGGGAGCGTGGTTTTGCTGCATTGGTAGAGAAGGCTAAGATAGTCGAGGAGGTGAAGCTGACTGAGTGACAGAATCGTGAGAAGGATCGACCCAGATTTAAGAGGGATTTTAGACCCTCAAGTGCCACGAATCAGAATGTTAAAAGAGCAAGGATGGAGGAACCGGTTCGAGCAGTTCTAGTAAATACTTATAGACCGCAGGCTTGCAGGGACTGTGGTAAGGTGCATATGGGGGAGTGCTGGAAACGAATTGGAGCATGTTTTCGATGTGGGTCTAAGGAGCATAAGTTCAGAGAGTGTCCTCGGAGGACAGCTCTGGAGCTAGCTGCAGAGCAACGGGATGTCCAGCCACGGCGAGGGGGACCACCACCCCAGAGGGGTCGTGGGCAAGGTAAAGGTGGCAATGGTAATGGACGAGGACGTGGGGCACCTGGCAGAGGTGCTGGACACGCTGAAGCTCGACAACGGGTGTTGGTTTATGCTACACGACGTTGTGAAGAGGGTGACGCTCCTGATGTTATAACTGGTACGTTCTTCATTCATAGCACGCCTTACACTGCTTTGATTAATGTGGGTTCCACTCACTCGTATGGAGCTTGTGATGTATCTAGGGCTTTGGGTGTGCTTCCTGAGGAGACTGTGAGTGGGGCATCGGTGATAAGCCCATTGGGACATTCGGTTAAGGTAGATAAACTTTTTAGGGCAGTACCGTTAGTGACACAAGATAAAATTTTTGAAGGAGACTTGATGGAGTTGCCATTTGGGGATTTTGATCTTATCTTGGGAATGGACTGGTTAACTAAGCACAAGGCGACGTTGGATTGTGCTGCAAAAAGGATGGTACTACGAACTGCTAAAGATGAGGAGATAATGGTCATAGGGGAATGAAGGGATTATTTGTCCAATGTTGTTTCAGCTTTGAGAGCTGAGAAGTTGATTCGGAAAGGTTGTGAGGCGTACTTGGCCCTTGTAGGTCAAACTGGACTTAAGGAGACAACGGTAGAGTCGATTAGGACCATTAAGGAATTTCAGGATGTATTCCCAGATGAACTTCCTGGATTACCCCCGAACAGAGAAGTCGAGTTTGAAATCGACTTACTACCTGGAACAGCTCCTGTGTCCATTGCTCCTTATAGGATGGCACCAAAGGAATTGGTGGAATTGAAGGCTCAGATTCAGGAATTATTGGATAGAGGGTTTATAAGACCAAGTATTTCCCCGTGGGGCGCACCGGTACTGTTCGTAAAGAAGAAAGATGGGACTATGCGAATGTGTATTGATTATTGGCAGTTGAATAAACTGACGATCAAGAATAGGTAGGTACCCGTTACCAAGAATCGATGATCTGTTCGACCAATTAAAAAGAGCCTCGGTATTTTCTAAGATTGACCTTCGGTTAGGATATCATCATTTAAGAGTTAAAGAGATGGATATTTATAAGACGGTGTTTAGGACTCGATAAGGTCATTACGAGTTTCTGGTAATGCCTTTTGGACTGACTAATGCACCGGCGACATTCATGGATTTGATGAATCGGGTGTTCCAACCATACTTGGATGGGTTCGTAGTCATTTTTATTGACGATATATTGGTGTATTCGGAAATAGAAGAGAAGCATGATGAGCATCTTCGTGTAGTGCTGCAAGTGTTAAGGGAAAGGCAACTTTATGCAAAGTTTAGTAAATGCGAGTTTTGGCTGAAAGAAGTTACCTTCTTGGGGCATGTTGTGTCTACTGAGGGGATCAAGGTGGACCCTCGAAAGATTGAGGCAATTTTGGAATGGAAGCCACCGAAGTCAGTAACAGAGATTCGAAGTTTTCTGGGGTTGGCAGGTTATTATCGGAGATTTGTGGAAGGATTTTCTGTGTTGGAAGCACCGTTAACGAAACTTATAAGGAAGGGGGCACCTTTCGTTTGGACAAATAAGCAGCAAGAGGCTTTTGAGAAGTTGAAGAAGGTTTTGACAGAAGCGCCAGTTTTGATTCAGCCAGAGTCTGGTAAAGATTTCATGGTATATAGCGATGCGTCACATGTAGGGTTGGGCTGCGTGTTGATGCAAGAGGGTAAAGTGGTCGCTTATGCTTCACGACAGCTTAAGCCTCATGAGGTAAACTATCCTACTCATGACTTGGAATTGGCAGCGGTAATCTTTGCACTCAAGATATGAAGGCATTACCTGTATGGGGAGAAATGCATCATCTATACAGATCACAAGAGTCCTAAGTACTTACTGACTCAAAAGCAGCTAAATCTGAGGCAGCGAAGGTGGATAGAGTTGTTAAAAGACTATGATTGTTCGATTGAGTACCATCCAGGTAAGGCAAATGTCGTGGCTGATGCGTTATGTCGAAGGGCTGTGGAGGAGTTGAAGGCGATGTTTGCTCGTTTAAGTCTGTATGACGATGGAAGTTTATTGGCAGAGTTACAAGTAAGACCGACTTGGGTAGAACAAATTAAGAAGAAACAGTTGGAGGACGAGTCGTTGGTTTCTCGGTTTCAGCAGGTTGAGAAGGGGGAGAATCCAGACTTTGGGTTAAATAGTGAGGGAGTTCTTTGTTTTCGAGGAAGAATTTGTATGCCGAAAGACTCTGACTTGAGATTGATGATTCTGAAAGAGGCACATAATGGACCTTGTGCTATGCATCCAGGAGGGAGTAAGTTGTATCGAGACTTGCGAGAGCTATATTGGTGGCCTGGGCTTAAGCTAGAAGTGGCCGAATTTGTAGGGAGATGTCTGACATGTCAACAAGTGAAGGCCGAACATCAACTGCCTTCGGGATTGTTGCAGCCGGTAAAGATACCACTTTGGAAGTGGGAAAGGGTAACTATGGACTTTGTAAGTGGGTTGCCGTTGACACCTTCTAAGAAGGATTCGGTTTGGGTGGTTATGGATAGACTCACGAAATCTGCTCATTTCATACCTGTCCGAACCGACTACTCACTTCAGAAGTTGGCCAAATTGTATGTGGCGGAGATAGTACGGTTGCATGGTGTGCCAGCATCGATAATTTCAGACCGAGACCCAAGGTTTACATCTCGGTTTTGGCAGAAGTTGCATGAGGCATTGGGAACGCGATTGGATTTCAGTATAGCTTTTCACCCTCAGTCGGATGGGCAGTCAGAGAGGGTTATTCAGATTTTAGAGGATATGTTGAGGGGTTGTGCTATTGAGTTTAGGGGCAGCTGGGAGGACCATTTGCCATTGGCAGAGTTCGCGTATAACAACAGTTACCAAGCAAGTATTCAGATGGCTCCTTATGAAGCACTGTATGGGCGAAGGTGTCGTTCGCTCACTTGTTGGGCAGAAGTGGGAGAAAGGCAAATACTTGGGCCAGAGTTGGTAGCAGATACTGAAGACAAGATTAAGGTGATCCGGAATCGGTTAAGGGAGGCATGGTCTTATGCCAATCAGAAACATAAGGATATTGAATATGCTGTGGGGGACATGGTCTTTTTGAAAGTTTCGCTTGGAAGAAGATGTTGAGATTTGGTAAGAAGGGTAAGTTGAGCCCACGGTTTATTGGGCCTTACCGAGTTATTAAGCGGATAGGGCCAGTGGCTTATCAGCTAGAGTTACCTCCAGAGCTGGATCGTATTCACGGCGTTTTCCATGTGTCCACGCTAAGGCGATATCGTTTTGACCCAACTCTTATCGTGCCAGTTGCAGAAATCGAAGTACGATCGGATTTGACTTTTGAAGAGGAACCTGTGCAAATACTTGATCACGATGTCAAGGTGTTGAGAAGGAGGTCAGTCCCATTAGTGAAGGTACTCTAGAGGAACCATGGCAAGGAAGAAGCTACTTGGGAGACCGAAGAGGCAATGCGTCAGCAGTACCCTCAACTGTTTGGATCAGGTAAATTTCGAGGCCGAAATTTCTTTAAGGGGGGTAGAGTTGTAACATCCTGATTTTCGGGTTTTTCGCGATTCTTGATATTTTAAGTAAAGTTTCTAAAACTTGGTATGTGATTGTGGAATTCATAATTCGAGTATGTAAATGGGCTTATGGAAGGCCCATGTGTTGGCCAAAATCTGGTAGAATTTTCAAATTTTAAGACTTAAGAGTTAGGGGTCCTGGCTAGGTGACCTTATGTAAAGTTGTGGGAGAAATGTATCATAAAAAGAGCTGTAGTAAAGTGTCAAGGGTGACGCCACTAAGCTCCTAAAAAGGTGGCGTGTGGAGCATAGGGGAAGACAGGGGATCGATTCCCTGTGTTGGCAAATAAGAGTATTTATTTTTATGTGCAGGAAGGGTAAGTGTTGGGATCCAAGTGGATTCTGTAAGATGAGAGTTTGGATCAAGTCAAATGCATGGATTAAGGAAGGATAAGGGGAGAGATTTTAGGGATTTGATATGAAGATAGGGTTGGCCGAATAAGGGAGATTGGAGGGGGGATTTTCGGCAGAGGGGTTTAGTTAGGGATTTTCGGCACTTAGGTATTTGTGTGCCGTTTTCTCCCTGGTGGATTAGTCTCATTCTCTCTTTTTCTTTTGCAGCTGAATCTACCATCTCCTCTTCCATCTTTTCTTCCTTCCCTTTCTTTCAAACCAGCCCACTATTCCCTCCATTCACCCATTGTTTCTTTCCTTTATCTCTACTTCTGCCGAAATACCGCAAAAAGCCGAAATCAGTGAAGCTAGGGGGTGCCGATTCTTTGTGACTAGCAACCTTTTCTTTCCTTTTCAATTGTTGGTGTTCAATTCCCTTATCTTTTAGGCACACGGATTCAAGAGGAGAAAGACTGTGGTAAGTGCTCGAACTCTAAACGATTCCTAGAGTAACTTTTGGCCAAAAGCCGAAACCCCTCTAGTTTAGGGAGGTGGCCGAATATGGGTATAGGCCTTATGGGGTCTTCTTTTAATATTTTTGTGGTTTATTTAGTGGAGGAGCAGCAAGGTGTAGTGTCGACTTGGAGTAGCTTGGGTCACCGTAGTGGCTAGACCTAGTCATCAATCGCGGCAAAGGTAAGATTCCTAAGGCCATTATGGATGGTGGCCGAATGTGTAAGAATTAATATTAGATGATTTTTGGTTTGGTTCAATTATGGGAAGCTGATTATTAACGATGGATTATAGGAGAAATCGTGTAGGAAATCTCGTCGAGGAATATTGCAAAACAGGTGTGTAACGAACCCTTTTCATAGCTTAAAGCGATAAATGCCGAAAAGCCGAAATGCCGAAATTCTGGAATTTCGAGGACTTGTGAGCAAGCGAACGCTCATTAGTTAGTTAGATTCGTTGAGATGATGATTGGGAACATTGGAAATGATAAGAGCGCGATTTTTAGCATTCACGGTAAGTTGGGCCTCGAGGGGCCGAAGTGGGGCCCATTGGGCTTTCGGGCCCATTTGTAAAAGAATTGGTAGAAAAGGAGAACCTATTAAATTGCGCATCATGACTGATAAAACTGTTATGGGCCTAGATGACGAAATTGCCCAATAACTCGATTTCCCTAAAAATAGGCCAGAATCACTGTTGCACCCATGAATTGTTAGTAACCGTTAATGAACATGGAAATCCTGATATTTGGTAAAATTACAGAATTACCCTTATAATATGAAAATGACCGTTTTGCCCCTAGGTAAAAATGACCATTATACCCCTAGGGTTTATATATGAATTTAATACATGGGATTTTGATAAACATGGTATGTATGATATGCATATGACATGTATGATATGCACATGATATGTATTATATTATAAATGCATTAGGTTGGGTTTTTATATGGATGGAGGAAGTGCAAAAGGGCTTATGCCCTAGTTTATTGAAAAGGGCTTATGCCCCAGTTATGAAAAAGGGCTTATGCCCTAGTTATTAAAAGGGCTTATGCCCCAGTTATTAAAAGGGCTTTGCCCCAGTTATTAAAAGAGGCTAGGCCTCCAGTTACATGATAAAGCAGCTATGCTGCCAGTGGAGAGTTATGGCGGGGTGGGTTGAGTTAATCCCCACATGGTGTGTTGGTTGGTACGGGTGGAGAGTAGCGGATGGTGGGTTGAGTAATATCCCCAATTGGGCTAGCATACATCCATTGATATTACATGTGTTATTGAAATGGGCCTATGGGCCATACCGTACAGTAAAAGGCTTCGGCCCAGGCTATGAAATATGAGATATGAAAAGGGCTACGGCCCAATATATGTCGAGATTGGATTTGGGCTTAGGCCCAACAGGCTGATATTTTTTTGGGCTCTGAAAGGGACTTGTTGCACACTGAGTTTCCAAACTCACCCCCTTTCCTTAACCTTGCATGTGAGCCTTGATGTGGGGACTTGGAGCCAGATGGTATTCAGAGTGGCCACAGTGATCGCCTTTGGGCTTTTAAAAAAGCGTTGGTTTTCATTAAATTTCCTTTAATTATTATTTATTTTTGGGTTGTAAGAATGCCATTTTAACTTTTCTTTTATTTCTTTTCAGGATTATTTTATTTTTAATAACTTTAAACCTGGTTGATAATTATTCAAATGGGCTAAACTTAGGACATGTTTTCGAAACGATACTTGATTTCAAAATATCTCAACGCCACGATTAATCGATTTATCAAAGACGTCCACTTAAACAAATTTAAACTCGATATAACAAAGTGTGGCTATGGTTGTGGGCATGTCTAGGATTGGATCCAATCAAAGAGCTTGGTACTTAAGCAGCCTTCATGGCTCACCTCCTCTGTCTCGGATACCTACCTGGTGCCCAGCTTCCATACACTTTGTTAACTCAACAAAATGTATGGTCTTTAAAACACTAAAACGAAACGTGGGTTTTCAACTCCAATGTGGTACGTCAGATCCAGCCATAATGTCTGGTCCGGGTTTGGGGTGTTACACGTATATTCTGATACAAATTAATCACATATAGTCACATATAATCCCATTTAAATGCAATTTATAATAATTTGCATAGCATCCATGTAACAGCCCAATTTAGACCCTAATTGTAACACCCCAAACCCGGCCTAGACGTTATGGCCGAATCTGAAGTGCCACGTTGGAGTTGAAAACCTACGTTCCATTTTAGTGTTCTAAAAACCATATATTTTGTTGAGTTAACAAAGTGTATGGAAGCTGGGCACCAGGTAGGTATCCGAGATAGAGGAGGTGAGCCATGAAGGCTGCTTAAGTACCAGGCTCTTTGATTGGATCCAATCCTAAACATGCCCAAAACCATAGCCACACTTTGTTATATCGAGTTTAAATTTGTTTAAGTGGACGACTTTGATAAATAGATTAATCGTAGTGTTGAGATATTTTGAAAACAAGTATCGTTTTGCAAACACGTCCTAAGTCTAGCCCATTTGAATAATTATCAACCAGGTTTAAAGTTATTAAAAATAAACTAATCCCGAAAAGAAATAAAAGAAAAGTTAAAATGGCCTTATTACAACCCAAAATAAATAATAATTAAAGGAAATTTAATGAAAACCAACGCTTGTTTAAAAGCCCAAAGACGATCACCGTGGCTACTCTGAATCCCCTCCGGCCCAAGTCCCCACATCTAAGCTCACCTGCAAGGTTAAGGAAAGGGGGTGAGTTTGGAAACTCAGTGTGCAACAAGCCCCTTTCAGAGCCCAAAACAATAACAGCCTGTTGGCCTAAGCCCAAATCCAATCTCAAACATGTACTGGGCCATAGCCCTTTTCATATTTCATATTTCATAACACTGCGCCGAAGCCTTTTCATATTTCATATTACTAGGCTGAAGCCTTTACTGTAAATGGTATGGCCCATAGGCCCATTTCAATATCACATATAATGTCAATGAAAGAATACAAGCCCGTTTGGGGAGACTACTCAACCCACCATTCGCTACTCTCCACCCGTACCAACCAACACACGATGTGGGGATTAACTCGACCCACCCCGCCATAACTCTCCACTGGCAGCATAGCTGCTTTATCATATAACTGGAGGCCTAGCCTCTTTTAGTAACTGGGGCAAAAGCCCTTTTTATAACTGGGGCATAAGCCCTTTGATAACTGGGGCGTAAGCCCTTTTGATAACTGGGGCATAAGCCCTTTTGATAACTGGGGCATAAGCCCTTTAATAACTGGGGCATAAGCCCTTTTGCACTTCCTCCATCCATATAAAAACCCAACTCAATGCATTTATGAACATCTCATCTGCATATCATACATATCATGTTTATCAAAATCCCATGCATTAAGTTCATATATAAACCCTAGGGGTATAATGGTCACTTTTACCTAGGGGCAAAACGATCATTTTCATGTTATAAGGGTAATCTTATAATTTTACCGAAAATTATGGTTTCCATGTTCATCAACGGTTACTAACAATTCATGGGTGCAAACAGTGATTTTGGCCCATTTTTAGCAAAATTGAGTTATTGGGCCTAAAACCCCTAATGGGCCCTACTTAGCCGATTTTGTCATCTAGGCCAATTTAGCCTATATCCATAACAGCATTAACAGTCTTAACATGCAATTTAACAGATTTTCATTTTCTACCAATTTTATCCAAATGGGCCCGGAAGCCTATTGGGCCCTATTTCAGCCCCTCGAGGCCCAACTTACCGTGAACGCCAAAAACACGTCCTTACCGTTTCCATTGTTCCCGATCATCATCTCATCGATTCTAACTAACTAGTGAGCGTTCGCTTGCTCACAAGTCCTCGAAATGCCAGAATTTCGGCATTTCAGCTTTTCGACATTTATCGCTTTAAGCTATGAAAAAGGGTTCATTACACACCTGATTTGTGATATTCCTTGACGAGATCTCCTATGCAATTTCTCCTATAATCAACCACTTATAGATTAGACCATGTTAATATTAAACCAAAACGAAAACTACCTATTATCATCATTACACATTCGACCACCATCCACAATGGCCCTTGGGTTCATACCTTTGCCGCAGTTGATGACTAGATTTAGTCACTCCGATGATCCAAGCTTTTCACACACGCCTCGATCGGTAGCCTTTAATCCTCACTAGCACCAACAAACCAAATAACACCAAAAACCCTTTTAGCCTTAGTCGACAGAGGGGTTTTCAGCTTTTCTTAAACCACAAAATACAAATGGAAAGAAGGTTCGAATACTTACCAAGAGATCTACTCATTGAAGAACGTTCCAAATACCTTCCTACCCCATATCCGTTTTGAATCCAACTTAAACGTGCGTAGAAAATAGATCTAAATATTAATTCCCGAATCACTAAAATATGAAGCTTTCGGCTTTTCAGCAAATATTAATCTAAGCTATTATGAGGGTTAGTACACACCTGTTACGGGTTGAAGTTGAAACGTTTCAAAAATCAATCGCCTACGATAACCACCACCTGTCACTCAAACTTAAGTAATCCAATATCAATATATGTAAATCCTAAGCACATCAGTCATACGGAACATAAGGGCATATTCGTCATTTTACCATACAGGGGTATTACGGTCACTTTACCCTACAGGGGCTTTACGATCACTTTACCCTACAGGGGCTTTACGGTCTTTTTACCTAATAGGGGTATTTTAATCATTTCATCCTACAAGGGTGTTTTGGTAAATCTACAAACCAAAGGTATTTTAGTAATTTTGTAAACCAATGGTATTTCTATAATTTTTAGAAAGTCAAGGGTATTTCTGTAACTTTGTAAATCAAGGGTATTTTGGTAATTTTACAAACTAGGGGTATTTTGGTAATTTTACAAATTGAGGGTATTTTTGTAATTTTACAAACCAAGGGTATTTTAGCAATTTTACAGACTAGGGTATTTTAGTAATTTTGTAAATCGAGGGTAAAATAGTAATTCTATAAATCAAGGGTAAAACAGTAATTCTATAAATCAAGGGTAAAACGGTACTTCTGTAAATTGAAGGTAAAACGGTATTTCTGTAAGTCGAGGGTAAAACGGTAATTATGTAATCGGGGGTACTTTAGTAATTTTACAAGTCGAGGGTATTTCAATAATTGGTAAACTAAAGTATTCTAAACATGGATAACAATGCTAATGGCTCTAAAGCCCATTCTCGGCCTAAATGGGCCCATACGCTCGTGTGGCCATTTTAGCCCAAATCTAGCCACAAATATTAGATTGACCTAGCCTAGCCCAATATTTACTACACAATCAAACAACTTATCCAATTGGGCCTGTAGGCCCATTAGGCCCACATGACCCCTTTCGACCCATCGCGGCCCGAAGTAGCCATCCTACAGCTAGAGTAGTAAGAAATACACACCTGATAGGAGACTGACTAGAGTTAATCCACACTCCGAGCACTCTTAGCCGACGCCCAACCCAAACGAGCACGCCATACAGCGAAAGGGATCAGCCAAGAAAGGTACATTTACTCTCCTCATGGTTCCCTCTATTTAAAGCCAGCTTCGCAACCACTCTTATATTAGCTTCCTGATGTGGGATCCCTCCAACATTAGAGTTTAAATTCAACACCAACTCTTGCCACCCCCTGTTAGCAAAATAAATGCTCTTTGCTTGCCATGGGATTCGAACCTATGCCTCCCCTTAAATGCTCCACACGCTACTTGCCACTAAGCCACAAGGCTTTTTGTGTCATATTTTATCCCCAATTAATTATAAGGTCTAAAGGCCAAAGTCCAGGTTCCCTTTAAAAACCCAAAATAAATTGCAAGAGCCAAGGCTTGAACCCAGGCTCCCATACAACCTTAATGATGCCACAACCACTAGACTACAAGCTTCCTTGTGTCATTTATTTAACACAATAATTTAAAAACCCTCATCCAAGCATCCAGGTTTTTTTCACTTAATACCAAAATTTTTGCTAAAGCCCAAGTTTGAACCCAAGATTTCTCTAACACTTCTCAAAGCCATTAACCACTAAAGCAAACATTTAATTGTGTCATTTCATTGCACAATTAAATACCTATATAAAACCTCCTTACGGACCCACACTCAAGGCCCAATACTTCTAAGCCCAAATTCGGGGTGTTACACTAATCGAAACGGTGGTTTTGAGACTACGAATCTGAGTCAAAAAATATTTTTAAATTTTTTTCTGCGTTTATTTTGTATGAATTTATATATGTGAAATTTTCGTAATTTAATTTTGTCGTTTAGGTGTCTGATTAAATAAAAGGACTTAATCGCGTAAATTATAAGTTTGATAGTTTAAAGCATGAGGGCCAAATTGTTTGTGGCTTTCTAAGTTGGGACATTTGTATTGTAAATATCCCATTAGTAAGTTAGTGGGACGGCATAAGATATATGTTACATGGTTTTTATATTATATTAGCAAAGGTATATAAGTAAATAAAATATTAAATTATTATATGTTATATTATAATTAAAAACATAAAATAAAGAAAGTCATTTTGAGTGTTCATATTCTTGGTAGCCGAAACTAAAGAAAATAAAAAGAAAATAAAGCAACCTAGGGTTCGGTCAATATTCAAGCTCATACAAGGTTCATTTTTGTTCAGTTTTTGATAATTTCTACGTTTTTCAGATCGTTGCTTCGAGTACTACAAAACCCAAGCCTTAATTTTTGATTTGGATGAATGTTTTGAGTTGTGCCATTATTTATGGTTTGTGATTTTTTTTGTTTGATGATGAAAAATGAAAAATATGTTTTAGATTAACATATTTTGTATTGGAGTTTTTGATGATTTTGAGTAAATAGGATTTAATTGCAAAAATAATAATTTGAGGGACTAAAATGTGAAATTGATAAAATATGTGGACTTGTATGAGCATGGGTACTATTCAGTCTAACATGGGTTTTGTGAAATTTTGTGTATTTGGTGTTTTGTGCAATAGGGACTAAATTGTAAAAATTGTAAATGTCAAGGGTAAAATGGTAATTTGCCCATTTATGTGTTTTTGGACTAAATTGAATGAAAATATGTTTGAATGAGCTTAATTTGAATATTTTTAGATTAAGAACCAAAGAAATCGGATTTGGATCAAGGAAAAACAAAAGTCGTCGACTAGCTACCCGATTCTGTTTTGTGTCGTCCGAGGTAAGTTTATAACCAAATAGACAAGTTTATTGATAGTTTAATGTTATAATTACATGCTACTATGAAATGTTATAATTAAATTATGCTATGGCTGAATATGTCAAATCTAGTTATGACATTCTCGAGTTCGATTCGACCGAGTTAGGATACATATGTCATGACATAGGATTCCAATATATGTGTGCGAGTAAGACCATGGCATTGATTTGTGATTTCGATATGTGTTTATGAGTAAGACCCTGTTTGGGACAGTGGCATCGATATGTAACTACATGTAAGACCACGTCTAGGACGTTGGCATTGTACGATTTATGTGATTATCCGAGTGTCCTATCCTATTCCGAATGGTTCATCAAGAAAAAGTAGACCGTGTACGGGTTGTATAATACAAGCTAAGTGGTTAGGTACGAGAAATTTGGTATTTATTCAATACAAGGTAAGAAAGTATTGTAGTTGTATGATATAAATCATATACTTTGCAAATGAGAAATCCATGTATAATTGAATATGTGAATTCGGCTTGTGATGAAGAATTTATGTGGTATTGAAATGTCAATTAGTATGTGTATATGTATACTTGCATATTCGGCTACTTAGGTTTAAGCTATACAGTAATGTTATCCAATGATTCTTATGTTATATTAGTGAATAAACAGATGTGTGATTTATTATGACTATTTGGCTGGAAGTAAATTTACAAGTGTTAAATGGGCATATTTGTGACAGCCCAAAACTGACCCTAGTCGGGAAGTGGTTTCGGGACTGCTAAACCGAGTCTTATAAATAATTAAAAGTTATATTCTGTGTTTATGATGTGAGTAAATGCATGTGTGAAAGTTTCATGCATTAATTTGATCATCTTTATGTGAATTTATTAATATGGACTTATATGAAACTTTGTTGGAAAGTGAGAGGTTAATTTTACAATGGTCTAATAGTACATGCATTGAAAGGAGTGGTTTTGCATGTCAATTTACCCATGATAAACATGGTGGCCGGCCAAGGAAGGAATATGCTCCACTAATTCAAAAATTAAAATAATTTTGTATTAACAAATGATTTAATAATTGAAATTAAAGGAAATAAAATATGAGAAGTGGGAGGAGAAACCAAAGTGTTTCATCTTTACTTCTCCATTGCCGAAACTAGAAGAAAGAAAGAAGAAAAACTCTTGTTGAATTTCGGCTAAGGTGTTTTGATACAAAAAGGTATGTTTTATGCCACTCTTGAAAATGTATGCATAATTTGGAGGATTGGTTTAGATTTTACTTGAATCTTGGATTGAAATTAGGTTATTTATGAGGGTTGAATTGCGGCCTAGGAACTTAAAATTTTTAGTAGAAGTTTGATGACATTAGATGGATAGATAGGTTGGATGTGTTAAATTGTTAATTGTTTTAGCTTGAAAGTTAAGGTTAATATGGTTTATGGGATTGCCGAATCTAATGTAGGGAGAAAGAAAAATATATGTATTCGGTTATGCTATTGATTCTTGGGGAGATAATGTTTAATGTATTTTTGTTTATGTTTTATAAAAGCACTAGTAATTGAATTTGAGAAATTTTAACTTGTTGATGGGAGGTGTTGAACGTGATATTCGGATGTGTTTCAAGGAATGACATTAGGGTAGCTAGAGTCTAAGAACTTTCGGTCAAGGACTATTGTGTGAGCAAATTCGGTATAAAGGTTTAAATGTTAATTGCATTGTATTTAATGTTTAAAGAATAGGTAGTAGCTAATTAAAGTTAAGAAGGCTAGAATTTCTTTTAAGGGAGGTGTGACCTTAATATGAACAAAATAGAATCAGCCTTAAGCTTGACTAAATGGTTCGGTTATTATTAGCTTAGAAGAAACCTATATGAAATTGTTGTATTAAGTCATAATATATAATTACATATGAAGGCTAAGTTTAAGTAGTAAGGCCGAATAGGTTATAAATTAATTATAGACGGTTCATATACATAGGAGTATGTATGTATTTGTGTGTGCGGCATTGTTGATAAATGGTGAATTGGTAATAATCTACTTGGGACAGCAGTAGTAAGGTGATTTTCGAAAATCGCCATAATTTGTAGGAGTTGAATTAGAAGCTGAGTGAATTATGTCATTAAAGCTTCAAGGGTCTATTTTCTTACAAAAGAAACTATAGAAACAAAAGAGTTACCGACCTAGAGATATTTGAAGTATTGTGGGGCTGAGTCAAAATGACTGCTGGATTCCCTGTTCTGTATTTAGAAAATCATTATAAATTGTAAAAAAATGGTTATAAGATAAAATTTATATGCTTAGACTCCTTAATGAGTCTAGTTTCAAATGAGATTAAATACAACACATTTGGAATTCTGTAAAGTGAGAAATTGGATTCGTAGTGAAGAGTGGTCAGAATAGTCAAACAGTGAAACAGGGGAAACTTTAAGAAAAATCTGGTATTGATTGGCCAAGCCTAAAATTCTGAAAATTTTATGGGTGGAAGATATACGAGTCTATATTCAGGGAAAATTAACGGCAAGTGATTTGGAGTCTAGTAGCTCCAGTTATAAGTAATTTAGTAACTACTGCTCAGGAAAACAGCTCGTAGAGAATATGTGATTTTGTTGTAAACATTAATGAAAGTTTGCCGATGAATTATTTATTGATTAATATAAAGCTTACTATAATCTATGTGTGTGAAAGTCGGATCAATATATATATTATTCTGAAAGTAATACTTGAATAGTCGATTAATGACTATTTTAAATTTTGTTGAACTTAAGCTCAAGAGCAAGGGGGAACTAGATCCGATAAAGGGAAGGAAAAAGTAATTGAATAGCCGTTGAAGTCGTTCGACGACATTTGAGGTAAGTCTTCGAGTAATGACCCTACTTGAATTATATTGAAATGAATAGTCATACTATGACGGATAGTCGAATGTGCTTAGAGACTATCTTATAAAGCCAATTGAAATCATGCTCTTTGTGTGTGGCTACTGAGCCGAAATTTGAAAAGTTTAATAAATGTTTCGTGTTTGAGCCTTAGTAACGAAGAAATGGTATGGATGTGTTATGATTATTGATATATGTGTGCGTGAACATTGGATTATATCCGGGCTAAGACCCGAAGGCAATTATGCGAGTTGATATATCCGGGCTAAGACCCGAAGGCAATTATGCGAGTTGATATATCCGGGCTAAGACCCGAAGGCAATTATGCGAGTTGACATATCCGGGCTAAGACCCGAAGGCAATTATGCGAGTTGATATATCCGGGCTATGACCCGAAGGCAATTATGCGGGATGATATATCCGGGCTAAGACCCGAAGGCAATTATGCGAGTTGATATGTCCGGGTTAAGACCCGAAGGCAAATGTGTTTGCGGCTGTATTCGGTTAAATACCGAAGAAACTTGGGTTTGAATGTGAGCGTTTTGTGCTGTAACTAATTTAATAAATATGCTCGACCAACCCGAACGATACGGTATGTTTGCATGTGCATTGGAAAAGTCGATTCGTTTTAAATAGTATTCGTGTGATCGGCTAACGAATTTTTCGGCTTTTAGAAAGGTTGATACCTTGTGTAAATATGTTGATGAAGTGTGAAGTAAGTATGATTATGAGAATGTGTGTTAATAAAGTGACTTAGTTAGCTATGTGAATGTAATACTGTAGTCAAAGCCGATTTCATTACTTGAGACTTACTAAGCTTAAAATGCTTACCCGGTTGCTTTGGCTCTCTGTTTTATAGATTTTGTTCGTCAGCTATCGGATTCGGGATCAGCGAAGTCGAAGTCATCTACACTATCAAAGCTCTTTTGGTACTCTTTTAGTTGAACTCTGGATATGGCATGTATAGGACTACCCCCTGTTGTTTAAGTTCTTATTGTGATGTATGTGTGTAAAGCCATGCGAAAATGGCTCGTAGAAGTGGAGTATGGCATTAGACCATTTGTGTTTATGTATGTATATATGGTTTCACGATGTGACTATGGTTTGAAATGGAAGTGTTGGGCTAATGATCAGCCATTGGAATGGCTAATTATGATCACATGTGGACCTATGTATGGCAAAACCCTAGTTGGTCCATGGTAACCACAAAATAGGTAAAGTTTACCTTGAAAACAGATGCTGACAGCAACAGTGGTGTAGATTTGAAAAATCTCAAAAATTCGTAGGAGTGGAATTAAATAGTGAATAAATTATGTAATCGAACCTTGATGAACCTACTTTCATATGGAAGTAACGAAACAATCATATGAACAGTACAGTAAGAGATATTCGGGTTCTTGTGGAACGGGGCCAGAACAGTTTCTGGATTCTCTGTTCCGCCTTTGGAAATTCACTATAAATTTACCAGAGATAATTAGGGGTCATACCATATATGCATGGTTTCCTCTCTGAGTCTATTTTCCATAGAAACAAACGGCATCAGTATTGAAGCTCTGTGCAGAGAGATATCCAAGTCGTAATGGGAAGAGGTCAGTGTAGTCGACCCCTGTAACATGGGAGACTTTGACTAATAAACTGTACTAATTGGCCTGACCAAAAATTCTAGAAAAAAATACATTGGTGGGGACATGAGTCTAGTTTCAGGGAAAAATCACAAAACTGATTTTCGAGTTGTGAAACTCAAGATATGATTTTTGAAGCGACTAGTACTCAGACTGGGCAGTGTCTGGAAAAATTTTTAAAAGTCTGTCAACACCTCGTATTCGACTCCGGTGACGGTCTCGGGTTCGGGGTGTTATAATATTTGCATTCGGCCTAGGTGTATTATAGCTTATGAAAAATGTTTCACATATATAATTTATAAGTTTGAGATCAAGCATAAAAATGTTAATGTATTTTTTTGATTATCATAAGATATTTATAGTAATGAGTTTTTTATTTGCTTATGACTTACTAAGCTGCAGTAGCTTACTCTGTTTATTATGTTATTATGTTTTATAGATTTTTTTGGAAGTCAGCTGCAAGCTTGGGGATTTGTCAGCCAAGTTCATCACACTATCTACTACTTTGGTACCGAATTAGCTAAGCTTAAATTATGGCATGTATCGGCCGGTTTGTGATTTGAAAGGTTGGATTTATTTTGGTTGTGTATAAAGCCATGAGAAAATGGCTTAATCTTTATGTTTAAAGTTGGTCATGTTTGATTATGGTTTGAGCTTATTTTAGCATGGTATTTTATGCTATAAATAAGTAATATTTATGATAAGTGCTTGGTTGTGAATTTAAGTTGATTAATGACTTGGATGTGGTATGAACATTTGACCGTAAAATGTATACCTAGGTATATTCAAGGACTTCGAATATGATTCTTGTAAAGTTTGAGTAAATGATCATTCGGTTGGTGTGCTTAAATAAAGTAGAATCATGTAGTTTGACATTAAAGATTAAATAGTTAAATTCAAATGTGAAATCAATATGCTTTGTTATGTTATTTCATAGTGTATAAGGTCCATGTTTGGAATAGGTACAAATGAGATGGTTTTGTGCTATTCGGACATATGTTTAAATTTGCTGGTACTATGCAAGGGTTTACCATATATTTATTAATATAAAAATTATGAAATATGTTTGCAATTAATTGTTGACTATTATTATTTTTACTAGAGCATGTGTACATGTGATATTGGGCCACATTGTTTTGGTTAAATTTTTATTTATACTTTACTTGTGTATAAGGTGATATATTATTGATGTTGTAAATATATGTAAAAGAAAAATGCATGAGGCTGAATTTATAAATTTGTAAATTGTCTATAAAATCGTTGATAGGTACTGATGGTCTGTGATAGTCGAAAGGACTAGGTTAATTACATGTATGGTATTTAATTTAATTATTATGCTATCTTAGACGTATTAGGCTATAAGTTATTATGATAAATTTTGGAAATGACAAAAATATTGGTATTTAAACATTCGGCCATGACATGTTGATAAGTTTTATATGACTATATATATATGTATACTTTCACTTTATAGTTGATAAGTATATGTGCTTGATTTATGTATGTACCTGAATGCTTGTTATTGATCTGTGAAACTATACATGACATGCGAAATTCACATAAGCTAAAGTATAAATGTCACAGGATTTTTTTTTAAAAAGGGGGGGTTGGTTATGGCATTGTTTAATTGTTATAGAGTTTGTGCATTTGCGTGATTATCAATAAATAAGTTTAATACTCAATGATGAAATTATTGATACAATTATGTTCTGTAAATGTATAAAATGTTATATATATGTATAAGTGTATTATTTTGGTTATGTTTATTTAAGCTGAGTGGTGCATTTTAATCCCTTTTAAGATTTAAAATTGGATTGAGATATAAACATGTATGTGATTTGAATCTTGCATTGAAAATTGACAATGAATATTTGTATGATTAATAGAATGATCAGTAATACCTCGTAACCCTAGTCTGGCAACGGATGTGGGTTTAGGGTGTTACAATCCACATACTCATTTAGGCATATATCACATTACACATATATACACTTTTTAGGATAATTTGACACTTGAGCTATGAAATATAAAAGTGAGCTCTATCATCACTCAACGGATACACGAATCTCCAACACATCACACATAGACTCGTATAGTCGAACATATCCCATAAGTGTAGCTTATAGCTAAAACTCTCCAACAAACCAAACACACATATCCCTGTGAATGGAGCTTCGCTCGCATTCCCTTATCTCTCTAAAAACTGTCCCTCGGCCTCAATGCCCCAAATATCACAACACATATAAGTGAGTACTCACAATCCTATAGCATGCCAACTATATCCAACGGTTTCATTAAGTCAAAAGGCCAAAATATCCATATTGTCATCAAATATTACTTTACTGATTATTCATACATATTCTCTGCATAACCATATCAGTATCACATTATATCCACTGTCACATGGCATGAATAACATACCTTCATATTTATCGTCACAACAGTCATCACAGAATGTTCATATTTTTTCATACCATAACTCTTTATCACAATTCACAAACATATTTATCACATATTTAGCATAGGTAAAAGAAAACTTACACTCAAAATTTGGAGAAGGGGTTTAGTCTACCTCTAAATTTCCAAATAACACAATGAATCGCTTACGAGCAGCTAATCCAAACACTCACCAAAATATATGCTTTTGCCGAAAACGAAAAACTTAGACAGGCTTTCCTTTGCCTTTATCTCTACTCGTTGAAGGTCCTATTGACTCTGACACTTCAACAAGACAAACCACACAAACACACATTCAACAACCAGTCATCAACTTCATTAAAGCAGTCACAAACATAGGCCTAAGCTACCTTATCTTTTAACTGAAACTTTCAACATAGAAAACTTTAAATTTGAATATATCTATCTACAGTTAATATTTTCACAAAAAATGAATTCCATTCATCTACATATTCATCTACTGCTAATTATCAACTTTTAAACTACACAAAACTACACTTTTTAAGGTATCAAAATAATTCGACAAGTTTTGGCCTTTATGACGAAAATTCATTAAAACACAATAATTTCTTAACGAAACTTCAAAGTAACTTTGGAAAGCTTCTAATCATGTTAAAAAAAGTTGAAAAACACTTTAAAATCAAGTTTTTATCTACAAACCCAAAATTCACCATTTATAACCCAATTTTCTACTTTTATCAAGAACATGCGTTTAAACGGATAAAAACTTAGTTTTAAATACTAGATAACATAAAAACTCATAAGGAATTGAATCGTTACCTTAGATGAAGAAAATCTATGCATTTGATCGAAAATCCAAAAACCCCAAAAGTTTAACAATGGAGGAACTATGGTATTCTTGGGTGTTTTTCTTAGTCTTTTATATAGGTTTAAGGTTCAAGGGTGATAGAAATCAAAGATGATTAGGAATTGGAGTTCAAAATTGATTGAAAGAGCAAGAGGGAATCAAGGGACAACAATACTTTTATTGGGGAAAACTTAACGTGAAAAACTATAGGTGGGAAGAAGAAATAGGTTTGTTTTTAAATTTTGGTCTAATTGCTTCTTAAAAACTTCACAATTTTGAATCTTTTACAAACTAGTCCTTGTTCTAAAATTCAAGTTATTTAAAACTCATTTTCAAAAATTGATTTAATTTTCTAAAAACTATAATTGTAAACATTACCGATATGGCATGTCATAGAATTCTGAACACTCGAACACTAAAATTCCTAAAATACCCTAAAACTCCTAGGCCCTATTTTGGAGTGTGACAATAACATGCTATAGTAGACGTTTAACTATGTCAAAACATACAACTCACAATGCTGGGATAATGATTTTCTCAAGTTTGAGGATCATATACATAGTTATCACTATGAGTAATGTTGTGACTATTACATAATAATCCAAGAAACATACTTATAACGGGTCAGTCTAGTATGTTGTTCTCTAACAAATTTATGTATCGATTTTGACATCTCTATGTCAATGCAAACACTTCTTCATCAATAAACTACACATTAGTCTCAATGCATTATTATTGTCCAAACCCACAATAATACTTGACTAAGGACCTTTTAAGAATAATAATATTCTTCTTAGGACTTTATTATTAACCAATTTATTTATACTCACAGAAAAAGAAACTGAAATAACAATGCGATGCCTTACATTAATAAACAAGGTAAAATAATTATGTGATTACAATCATCTCATGATTGGTCTTTAGGCATACTTTAACAATTTTCACTCACACAAGGGTTTTATTTATAAGCCCTTGTCCTTCAATGCAACACAAATAAATGAAGATTACTTAAGTGCTTCATTAACAAATACATTAAGCAACTTGCATTTTTACTTTCATAAATAAATGGGGGTTTCTCTCATAAATGAAGGGGTTAGAATATGGACATCCACATTTATATATTTGTAACACTCCCTCATGGACGTCCATTAGAGAAAAATTTGTCTCATTAAAACCTTTATTAGAAAAAACCATGTGGGATAAAAACCTAATGAAATAGAAATAGTACAATCATCTACTGTAAGTTGTCTTTTTAAAAACTTTCAGCAAGAAAACCCAATGAGACAAAACCTTGGTTAAAGGAAAAGAGTACAGGTCTTCGGCTCCCCTTGATAACAATGTCACTTAACATCTTTGAGTCAATGCATTACAATTTTGTATACCAGCCTTTCAAATGTTGCATTTGGTAATGCCTTGGTAAATAAATCTACTAAATTATCAATGGAACAAATGTGTTGAACTTTAATATCACCTTTCTTCTCAAGATCATGAGTAAAGAATAATTTTAGTGAAATATGTTTGGTTCTATCTTATTTGCTACATTATCTTTGTATAAGATAGTTGACACCTTTTGTTGTTGAGGCAAATTACATATCTTCAGGATATATTGAGCCATTAGTCTTAGCCAAACACATTCACAACTAGTCTCATTCATTGCAAATATTTTTACATGAGTTGAAGAGGAAGAAACCAATGTTTGGTTTTTCGAATGCCATAATATGATTATACCTCTACATGTAAATATCTCTTTTGAGATTGTCCTTTATGTGGATCTAATAAGAATCCAGTATAAGCATAGCCAACTAATTGAGGCTTTAAATGATTTAAATAAAGTAATCCCAAATAAATTGTTCCTTTGAGACATCTAAATAATTTCTTAATTACATTCCAATGTCTACGCGTTGGATAAGAGCTAAATCTTGCTAACAAACTTATAGTAAATGCTATATCAGGTCGTATGTTATTTGCTAGATACATTAATGCTCCAATGACACTAAGATATGATACTTTAAGACCAAGTAGCTCTTCATCTTCACATCCAATGATCTTACAACAATTAGGGTACATAATGGATGAGTTTTATCTATGTAAAATTTCTGTAAGATCTTTTCTATATAAGATGACTGATGGACATGGATTTCATCATTTAAAAGCTCGATCAGTAGAATGAGACAAAACTTTGTTTTTCTGCTATCTTTCATTTCAAATTCTTTCTTTAAACAATTTACTATATTTTGAAGCTTTGTAGGACTTCCAATAATATTTAAATCATCAACATTAACAAAACGAATATTACAAATTTTGATCTAGATCTTTTTATAAAAAACATAGGCAAATTAAATTATTTATATAACATTATTTCAATAATTATTCACTAAGAATATTTATCGCCTTCGTTTAGATTGTTTTAATTTGTATAAGGATTTTCTTAATATAAATGAGTAATCTTATTAGGAAACTTTGTATCCTTTTGGGGCACTAAATCTTTTAGGGATTTTCATATAAATTTCACTATCCAGTGAACCATATAGATAGGCTGTAACAATATCCATTAGACGTGTATCAAGTTTTTCATGTACTGCAAGACTAGTAAGATATCTAAATGTGTTTGCATTCATCACAGGAGAATATTTCTTCATAATCAATATTAGGCCTTTGCGAAAATCCTTGGTACAAGTCGCACTATATATCTAATTACTTCATTTTCTCATTTTTATTTTCTCACAAAAAGACCCATTTGCACCCACCGAATTTACATCATTAACTGTTTGGACTATAGGTTTAAAAACCTCACATTTAGCAAGGGAGTTTAATTCTGCTTGTATTGTATCTTTCCAATTTAACAAATCTTTTCGATTTCTACATTCCTCAACATATGTAGGTTCATGATCCTCAATTTCTTTTGCTATTTCAATAACAACATTATATGCAAAAATGTTGTCGACAACTATATTTTTTTGATTCCACCATTTTTTTGTAGCAACATAACTTATGAAGATCTCTTCATTATCATTATTTTTTGGTGCCTAAATCTATTTTGGGGTTGTCCAAGTAGTTAGATCTTCGACCTCTTCTTGGGCATTCGCCTCTACAATGTGACCGTCAAGAGTATTTACTCCCTCCCTTTAATGAGTATTTTTATCTTTGGAACCAATTGGTCTACCATGCTTCAGACAGGGCTTACTTTCATTTACACCAACAAATTTCCCTAGAAGGAAATAAATATGGATTGAAGCATTTTCAGCTAGTACATGAGATTTAATAATTATTTTAAGGTTAGTAAAAGAATTTGATAATTGATTTGAAATATATTACAAATGAATTATCTTTTTAGCTTCTAGTTCACATTGTTTTGTTCGAGGATCTAAATGAGATAATAATGGATCATCCCATGTAATTTCTTTTACTAGATGTTTATTTTCTCCACCTAATGTTAGGAACATTGTTTCATTAAAATGACAATTGACAAACCATGTTGTAAACAAATTTTTGTATATTAGTTCAAAATATTTACTTATAGAAGAGGATCCATATCCAACATATATTTTCAACTGTAACACCCCAAACCCGGCCTAGACATTATTGTCGAATCTAGCGATGTCACATGGAAAGGATTTTGAAATCGAACTCCTTAAGTTAAACCATTTTGGTTAGGTAACCTTTATTTAAATTGAAAGAATCACGCACTAGATGTTTTGTTTCAAACTTGTCCTTTTTAAGCAGAAGCTGTTGTAATAAATGAATTTAGGAAAAACCATTTTTGTTTACGAAATCCTTAGTTTTAGGAAAACCGTGTTTGTTGAGTTGCAGTTTAATAACCGTAAAACAATATAAAGTTCTGAAATAGAAACCAAATAGTCCAAGTCCATAATTACATAAACAACCCAACCAAGTAACAAATCTGAAAATTAATGAAAAATAGTCTAAGATTTTACGTGTGGCCACCGCAGAGTCCTCCGCTGCACCGATCCGTCAAGTCTGGGGATTACCTAGACAGATTAAACAGAAAAGGGTGAGTTTTGCAAATCAGTGTGTAATCCCCACAGATATCAAACATATACAGTAATCACTAAAAATTAGAAATCACAGATTGAGGCGGAGCCCATTACAGAAACTGCTTGGGCCTTAGCCCACTCGGATGTAGAATCATATATATATAGTAAGGCCTTAGCGCAATCAGATACAGAGTCAAAAATATATAAGGGTCTCAGCCTAATCAAATATAGAATGCAAATCAGAATATCAGAATCCTACCCACCAACCTCTACATACCATCTTTGTCCAGCCCTATACACCATGTGGGGATATAATCAACCCACCCATCCCTACACACCATACTATACTGGAATGCAGCACATAAACATAATAATGCAGTTGAGTTGCCTAACAAGCCTAAAGCCTTTCAGAAACTTCCTCCAAAATATCATCAACCCTCTCCAATGCAATGCAACATACCAAATATGACATGCAAATGGAAATAACCGATCATACAATCAGTTCAGTACAGATATCAGGCTCAGTCAAACATCATATAATCAGATCACATAAATAGGGGTCTAAGTAACGCTTACCAACCTTACAGTAGGTCCACAATCACTTAGACGACCCGTGCAACCTTACAGATCATTTCAGAAAAATGCGCTCACACACACCACGTGGCTTGCCCGTGTGGGCCCACACGCTCGCGCGGCCCATACGGCCCAAATTAGCCTTGGCCGTGTGGGTAACATGGCCTAGCCCAGAATTCCACATGCCCGTGTGGTTTGGCGTGTGGCCCATAAGGCCCAATAGGTCTAACCCGTGTGCCGCACATGACCTTCCCTGGCCATCATACGGTCGTGTCACTTGCGCACGGCCTGGCTCGTCGATCACAGGCCCGTGTACTGTCACACGGCCTACCACATGGGCGACCACATGCCCGTGTGGCGACGACAAAATGCTTTTTGGTCTTTCACGGAATCTTATTTTCTACGTTTTCGGGTACACACCTGTATGGTTTTCGACGCGTAAGCACTCCCGAGCATTTTGGAACCTATAATTGACATTCCAGAGTCAAATTTCAGTGTTAAAATAAGTCTTAAATGAAACTAAACTGAGATATTAAACTCAAAACCTTCATACCCCTTACCTTAACTTGAGTGATAGCGTATCCACATCACTTTTACTTTAACCGATACACTCTAGCCCTTAACCTTTTCCCAAGAAACAGTAGACAAAGTCACCAAAAATCCATAAACAAAATTTACACTACAGTTACGAAAGACTTACCTACAAGGTATGAAAGAACAACGGAAAAGACGAAGACTAGAGGTCGACAACAAAAATTAAAACAGTAGATGGCAGCGGCAGCGTAAAAAAAAGTGGCATGAGAACAGAGAAGGGAGAAATCGAAAATTTGGTGTTTTTTTGGAAAGAAAAGATTGATCAGAAAATAAAAACGTCAACCCCCAAAACCACATCCCTTAATTCTCTTTACCAAATCCCCACTACTCAGAATTCTATCGCGACTCAAACTCCTCCCCATAATCAAGCAAAAATAAAGCCAATGCAGGGAATCAAACTCAAGACCTGTAACACCCCTAACCCGTATCCGTCACCGGGCTAGGGTAACGAGGGATTACAGAACATAAGTACAATTCTGAACATTCTCATGTTAACACAGTTCATATTCATATATATATACAGATATATCATTAAATTAACTATTTAAACTATTCAATGATTAAAACAAAATTTACACATAATGTACTATTTTAAGCTAAACAAAAACCACATTAATCTTTTACTTATTCGACTGACCAAATTACCTATACAAACTTATTGATTTGGTTAATTAACAAGCCACATAATTAAGCATATTTTTATTTTATAACCAAAACATATGTTCAAAGAATATTATATACATATATATTGTAACACCCCAAATCCGGCCTAGACGTTATGGATGGGTCTGGCATGTCACATTTAGTGGTATCAAAGCCTAGGTTGTAACAATTCGGTTGTGGATTGAATTTAAACTCTGATGATGGAGGGATCCCACATCAGGAAACTAACATAAGAGTGGATGCAAAGCTGGCTTTAAATAGAGAGAACCATGAGGAGAGTAAATGTACCTTTCTTGGCTGATCCCTTTCGCTTTATGGCGTGCTCGTTTGGGTTGGGCGTCGCTAAGGGTGCTCGGAGCGCGGATTAACTCCAGTCTCCTATCAGGTGTGTATTTTCTCGCTACTCTAGTTGTAGGATGGCTACTTCGGGCTGCGATGGGCCGAAAAGGGTCATGTGGGCCCAATGGGCCTACAGGCCCAATTGGATAAGTTGTTTGATTGTGTAGTAAATATTGGACTAGGCTAGGTGAATCTCATATCTGTGGCTAGATTTGGGCTAAAAGGGCCACACGAGCGTGTAGGCCCATTTGGGCTGAGAATAGGCTTTAGGCCCATTTGTATTGTTATCCCTGTTTAGAATACTTTAGTTTACCAAATTACTAAAATGCCCTCAATTTGTAAAATTACTAAAGTACCCTTGGTTTGTAAAATTACCAAAATACCCCTGGTTTGTAAAATTACCAAAATACCCCTAGTTTATGAAATTACCAAAATACCCTTGATTTGTGAAATTACTGAAATACCCTCGACTTGTAAAATTACAAAAATACCCCTAATTTATGAAATTACTGAAATACCCTCGACTTGTAAAATTACCAAAATACCCTTGGTTTACAAAATTACCAAAATACCCCTGGTTTGTAAAATTACCAAAATACCCCTAATTTGTGAAATTACTAAAATACCCTCAGTTTACAAAATTACTGAAATACCCTCAATTTGTAAAATTACTGAAATACCCTCGACTTATAAAAATTACCAAAGTACCCATGATTTATAGAATTACCATTTTACCCTCGATTTATAAAATTATTGAAATACCCCTGTAGGGTAGAATTATCGAAATACCCTTGTAGGGTAGAATTATCGAAATACCCTTATAGGGTAGAATTGCTGAAATACCCCTGTAGGGTAGAATTACTGAGATACCCTTGTAGGGTAAAATTACCATTTTGCCCCTAGGGTGTTAAATGATTGTTTTGCCCTTGTGGGCAAGTGACTGACTTGGACTGTGTGGTTGACGGATTTGATTGTGAATATATGTTGGTGATATGAATGACTTGACTGTGATTGTTTGATTCAAATATGGGCGAAGATGTCGTTCGCCTACTTGTCGGGCAGAGTTGGGGGAAAGGCAAGTACTTGGCCCAGATTGTACTGATACTGGTATTCATTGTTTGTTTGCTATTGGGATTACACACTGAGTTTTCGTAAACTCACGCCGTTTCTAACTGCGCAGGCAATCCCTAAGCTCAGATGGTTTGGAGCTGCGAGGGACTCGGAGATGGCCACATTACTGTTTCTATTTCTTTTAATTGCAATTAGATTTCGTTTTGGGTTTTTTTATGTAATAAGGCTGTTGGTGGGTTTTAAGTTTTAATTTGGATTGTGATTTCCTATACTAAACTACCAGTCTAGGAAAACTCGAGATTTCAAAATGGCATGATTTTTCTAAGGAATACGAGCTTCAAACAACAAAGTTTTCAAAATGCTTCCCCAGTTTTAAATGAGGTAATATACCAAAGGCAAACAAATTGGCAAACGTTTTGATGGGAACTGTAGTTTAATAATAAATTTAGATTCAGTAATGGATTTTCACCGAAAAGATCAAATTTGAAAAATGGTTTGATGTGATGCACCAGATTTGGCCATAACGTCTAGGCCGGGTCTGGGCTGTTACATATATCTAGAAGTCATGCACTTATATATATATATCATTGCCACGCCATGTACAAAAGCATACCAAAATTATACATTAATAGAACCCAAAAACCATATACATATAATCACTCAATTTGATTAACTTATATTCGACATTTGTACATTATATCATGTACAGTCAATTTTTATAATTGTAATTAAAGTACTAACATATACATTATACAACTTTCATATAACATTAAATCACTTTAAGTACACATACATTTACCATGCAAACCATACCAACAAAATCAATTCATATTCGAACATCCACGTATCTCATTAACATTTTTAAACCATTAATAATCAAACCAAGTTTCATTCATTAAAACATAACATAACCTATTTATCCATATCATTTCCGAATACAACCACGTAACATAACTAATAATTAACCATGGTACTAGGCATAATAATCAAATAAACTTAAACTATAATTTAACCAACACCGAACTCAAGCATAGCAATTAAGCCATTTTTGCATGGCTCACATTTAACATAGACCAAAATACAATATTCCAAAACATAATCTAGTCTACACATGCCATAGGTTCGAAAATTCACTTATTAAAATATCGAAGACAGTCAATAGTGTGAAAGACTTTGCTGACGATCCCCGAGTCTGTAACTTGAATCCAAAATCTATAAAATAGAATAAACATAACACACAGAGTAAGCTAACTTAACTTAGTAAGTCATAAGCAAATAAACATTTCAATTATATTATCAACTTAATTAAAACAAACCAAATACCATTATATATCCAAATATACTTCCACACATTTACACAAACTCACAAAACAAAATTAAACTTCATATACCAATAACACTCATTTGGCCAAATATACAAGATCAAATATAATAGTACATATGTGCTTACCTATATGGCCGAATATGCAAGATCAAATTTACTATCACATATGTCTTACCTATATGGCCTACTATACAAGTTCAAATATAATATCACATTTGTGCATACCTTCATGGCCGAATATTCAAGATCCAATACAACATCACATATGTACATACCGATACCTTCATGGCCGAATATACAAGGTCATTTAGCTCAATTTTACTTGCTCAATTCCCACATCAACTTGAAATCTTATGGGCATAGGGTTGAAAATAAATCACCGGTATAAAACCTGCTAGGCATAAGCCTGAATCACACACCGACACAAGGCATGCTAGACTCAAGGTTTGATTTTTATATTCACCGGCAATAAGCCTGCTAGGCATAAATCCCGATCAAATTCATCAGCACAAGGCTTGCTAGGCTCACAGCCCGAATATCACTATTATAAAGCTGTCTCATACACAATTCATATAACAAAAACTCCAGATATTCCATATAGATTATACATACTTTCAAATGATATAATTGAATCGAAGTAAACTCAAATACAATATTGCTATGCTTAGATACATTCGACTAGCTCTTTTATGAATCTATAGATTCCAAAATAGCATATTAAACCAAGTTACATTCAATATAAAAGATGTTTAATTGCTTAAAGACTTACCTCGGATATCGACGAACGTTGTAAATCGGCTATTCGACTATTTTTGTTTTTCCCCAATCCGAGTCCGATTTCTTTTGTTCTTGATCTATATAATTTTAAATTAACCTCATTTAAACACAATTTCATTCAATTTAATCCAACAACACATAAATGGATAAATTACTATTTTACCCCTGATACTTCATACTTTTACAAATTAGTCCTAATTGCATAAAACACAAAATACACAAAATCTTCATTCAACATGCTTAGGGTGAATGTTCATCTAACACATATAAATACACACATTTCATTTATTTTGCAGTTTAGTCCCTCAATTTATTATTTTTGCAATTTAGTCTTAATTACTCAAAATCTTCAAAATCTCCAATACAAAACCTGTTAATCTAAAAGATATTTTTAATATTTCATCATCAAACATCACAAAACACAAATATTCATCAATGGCATGACTCAAAATATTCATCAAAATCAGAAATTCTAGCATGGGTCGGATAGTATTCAAAGCAACGATCTAAAAAACGTAAAAATTATCAAAAACCAAAACAGAACTAACCTTGAATCAAGCTTTTGAATGGCCGAATATCACAAAGCTATATTTTCTTTCTTTCTTTCTCAAGTTTCGGCAAGAACAAAGAATTATGCATGCTTATTTAATTATTTTATTTTTTTATTATAATATATGTTATTTCATAAATTACCATATTAACCTTTAAACATAAATATAAAACAACTATAACTTAAGGTCACTACCGTCCATCACATGCTATCATGGAAAAATTACAACTTAAATACTCCATATTAAAAAGCCACTAACAATTTAGCCCTTATGCTTTAAACTATCAAGTTTTCAATTTACGCGATTAAGCCCTTTTATTAAATTGAACATCCAAACAGTAAAATTTTCAAACGAGATTTTCACACACATAAGTTCACACATAATAAACACAATAAATAGTTTTTAAATATTTTTCTGACTCGGATTCGTGGTCCCGAAACCACCGTTCTGATTAGGATCTAAATCAGACTGTTACAACTCTCCCCCCTTAGGGATTTCGTCCCCGAAAATCTTACCGGTGAATAGGTTCGGATAGCGCTCTTTCATTGTATCCTCTGGCTCCCACGTTGCTTCCTCAACTCCGTGTTTATGCCACAGTACTTTAACCAACGAAATTTTCTTATTTCATAACTCTTTAATCTCATAAGCCAGGATACGAATCGTTTCTTCCTCATAAGTCAAATCTGACTGAATCTCAATCTCTGATGGACTAATCACATGCGAGGGGTCGAATCTATATCACCGAAGCATCGAAACATGGAATACATTGTGGATATTTTCTAGTTTAGATGGCAACAACAATCTATAAGCAACTGGTCTAATTCGTTCAATAATCTCATACGACCCAATAAATCTCAAACTCAATTTGCCTTTATGACCAAATATGAGTATTTTCTTCCATGGTGAGACTTTCAAGAAAACTTTATCTCCAATCTGAAACTCTATATCTTTTTGTTTCAAATCAGCATATGATTTCTGACGATCTGATGCTGCTTTCAAACTTTTACGGATCACTTTCACTTTCTGTTCAGTTTCTCTGATCAAATCGACCCCGTGTATCTTATTTTCACTGAGCTCAGTCCAGTACAATGGTGTACGAGATTTACAACTGTACAAAGCCTCGTAAGGTACCATTTTGATACTCGATTGAAAGCTATTATTGTATGCAAATTTAACCAAAGGTAAATATCGTTCCCACGTACCTCAAACTCGAGAATGCAACATCTCAACATATCCTCAAGTATCTAAATGATTCGCTCAGACTGACCATCTGCCTGGGGATGGAAACCAGTACTAAAATGTAGTTTAGTACCTAATGCATCTTGCAGTTTCTTCCAAAACTGCGATGTAAATGTCGGATCTCTATCTGACACAATAGAAATAGGTACTCCGTGTAGCCTCACAATTTGAGAAACATACAATTCAGCAAGTTTATCGAGTGAATAATCTGTACGAACCGGAACAAAGTGAGCTGACTTAGTCAATCTATCCACAATAACCCAGATTGCATCTTTCTTGCTTGATGTCATCGATAAACCGGATATAAAATCCATTGTGACTCTGTCCCATTTCCATTCAAGTATCATGATCGGCTGAAGTAATCCAGAAGGTACTTGATGTTCAGCTTTTACGTGCTGACAGACTAAACATTTGATACAAAGTCAGAAATGTCTCGTTTCATACCCTACCACCAATAGTGTTGTTTCAGATCATTATACATCTTCATACTACCTGGGTGTACAGATAGCCGACTATTATGAGCTTCAATCAAAATCACCTGAATCAACTTTGTATTTCTTGGAATGCATATTCGATTTCTGAACTACAAACATCCCTCAGCATCCACTTGAAATTCTGAATCAATGGTCGAATCATATTGAGCTCATATTGCTATCAAATCATTATCAACCTTCTGAGCTTCGTAAATTTGTTGAATAAATGATGGTCTTGCTTTTAACTTGACTATTATCACACCATCATATGATATAACCATATGTGCATTCATTGCACGGAAAGCAAACATGTATTTTTGACTCAGAGCATCAGCAACAACATTAGCCTTTCCTGGGTGATAGTCAATCACAAGTTCATAGTCTTTTAACAATTCAAACCATCGGCTTTGTCACAAATTCAGATCTTTTTGAGTCATCAAATATTTCAGGCTTTTTTTATCAGAATGAACATGACATTTCTCCCCGAACAGATAATGGCGCCATATCTTTAATGCAAACACAATAGCTGCCAATTCTAGATCGCGCATCGGATAATTATTTTCATGCGGTTTTAACTGTCTCGAGGCATAAGGTATGACTTTTCCTTCCTGCATCAAAACACAGCCCAAACCATTTAAAGATGCATCATTATAGATAACAAATTCTTTACCCGATTCTGGCTGAACTAACACTGGAGCTTCGGTCAAAAGGGCTTTCAACTGATCAAAACTTTTCTGACACTTTTCTGACCACTCAAACTTAACATCTTTTTGCAGCAGCTTCGTCATTGGGGTTGCAATCATAGAGAAACCTTTCACAAACAGTCTATAGTAACCAGCATGCCCTAGAAAACTTCTGACTTTAGAAACATTTCTCGGAGGTTTCCAGTCAAGTATTGCTGAAATTTTGCTCGGATCAACCCGAATACCTGATGCTGAAACAACATGTCCCAGAAAGCTAACTTTGCATAACCAGAACTCACATTCACTAAACTTCGCATACAACTACTTTTCTCTCAAAGTCTGTAACACAAGTCTCAAATGCTCGGCATGTTCAATTTCATCACGGGAGTTGTAACACCCCTTACTCGTACCCGAGGCCGGGATAAGGTACGAGGCGTTATCGAAAAAACATACAAACATTAAACTAAAATAAGGGCCATAAAATTTCATTCATATTTCAAAACATTCATTCACTTACACATAGTCCCTTATTTGAGTCTACGAAGCCCAAAACATACTTTAGAAAGGGTTCGGGACTAAACCGAGAACTTACAAAAATCTTGGAAATTTCATGCTTTAAGGCTCCACACGCCCGAGTCCCAAAGTCGTGTTCCATACACGGTTGAGACACATGGTCGTGTCTCTGCCTGTGTGGAATATACCTAGGCTATTTTCCAAGCTTTTGTCAACCTTAATCTCTTACACACTTATACAAAATCAAAAGCATATAACATGGTATTCATTTAATGATTAAATATTCTCAATTAAACCACAAACATAGCATTTATATGTCATCATACATGTGTCTCTCATACTCATTTTACCTTGTTTATTATAGTACTACTTATACATTTATAACAAGATTATCATCTTACAAAATATCTTCAGCTTAATCATCAAGCATTCATATTTAAAACTAGATCATATCTTTATAAAATACCACAATTCAGATACGCAAAATAACATGTTTGCCTGAAACATTTCAATTTAACTCCATACCCAACAAGCATTACATTGAGACTAGTCATATATCTATATATATATACATGTCATGATACATATCATTCTCTTTCTGTTTTCTTATAAACACATATCATTTATTTCATTATATCAATATTTCATATACCATAGTTTCCATGTATTCCACATATATTTATTTTCCTCCTCCTCCTCTCCATTCCACATCCTTAATGTATATAGCATTCTTGTAAGTACGATTTCACAATTTACTAATAAATGCTCACATCAAACTGTCCACACGATTCATAGTCACTTACTTATTTATAATTTGAGCTAAAGAGCTCCAAATTAAGATCCGTAAATTTCCCCTAAAACTATACTTACATATATTTCCACCATAAACTTTTCATAATTTTTTGTTTAGCCAATTAGTACAGTTTATTCATTAAATTTTCTCCTGTTTCACTTTCTGACAGTTCTGACCTCTCTTCACTAAAAATTAATTATCTCATAATACAGAACTCGGATAATGTTCTTGTTGATTTATCTTGAAAGTAGACTCATTATGCATTTTAAAAGTATAAGTTTAAGCCTCTAATTATTTTTATCCAAAATTTTGTGATTTTCCAAAGTTCGAACAGGGGATCACGTAATCATTCTGAACCAGTCTCACAAAAACATAAATATCACAAAATATAGAACTCCTTTTCTTGCTCTGTTTCTTTTATATGAAAATAGACTTATTAAGATTTAATTTGATATCTCATTCAGTCTCTTATTCAATTTCTACTATTTTTTGTGATTTTTCAAAATCACATTACTGCTAGTGTCCAAAACAGTTTTATTGCTAATTCACTCTTTCACACTTTCTTTGTATTAACCTCATTTTAACATACATATCACAAATCATTTTCACCACATTTCATACATCACAAGTATAGGCCCATGATCACAAGGTCACCATAAAATCATCCTCATGTATAACTTACTTGTTTATAACCTCACCACTTCCTGGTCACTTAATGAACACATCATTCACATAACCAAGTTCCTGCACTTATTCATCACAAAACTCACAAAGCAATACATAGAGAGTCTCCCGTTGAACACTTCGGATCAATCCTCGATACTTGGTGGTTTCAGCACATAGCTCCACCCATCATATAGTTTGGCTCTCTTCTACACATGGTGAACACTCAGTACCACCCGTGTGACCTAGCCAATTTATCTCGTAGCTCTCTTGTCTACATGGTGTCCTTCACCTAGAACCACGCATGCAACCTAGCTACATATATCTCGTAGCTCTCTTGTCTACATGGTGTACACATAGTATCACCCATGCGACCTAGCTACATCTTAATGTCTTGTAGCTCTCTTGTACACATGATGTGCAGTCAGCACCATACATGTGACCTAGCTACATACTATCTGTATCATCCAATCTTTCCGAAGGTTCAACCGGGATTTCTCTCTCTTTCCCAACAATTTCACCAATCAAGTAATTATCCACAAACATATTTCCAATATTATTATAAAATATCATAATACAAGTAATATTGATGTATTACTTACATATAAACTTACATCTCATTTAATATCAAGGCAATAACATTGAATTACACGTTGCCTTATTAAAAATCATATGAACTTACAATTTCCCATAATATCCATAATCATAGAAATCAAATTTATGTATGATAATTCAATGCACTTCATGTACCATAGACATATTTTTAAATCAATTCATAAACTTGGCATCATAATCATTTAATTTAATATAATTCAATTAATTCACTAAATTTAACTTTCAAATATAAATTACAGCATTATTGCTATATTATTATCATACCGACTTACATGCTTTCAACATCTCAGAAATCATAATGAATATATCAATTTTACATTGAAACATGCATAAATTAATGCTTATTATACATATGAACTTACCTCGATACTAAAACTGCCATTTTACCAACTTTCCCAATTTTCAATTTTTCTCTCATTCTAGGTTCAAATCTTGTTTTTCGGGATCTAAAACATCATATTTTACTTATTTAATTAATGTACTATTCAAAATAGTCCTTAACTCAAACTTTGGAAAAATTACAATTTTGCCCCTAAACTTTTGCATATTTACACTTTTGCCCCTAGGCTCGGGAATTAAACTTCATCCCTTATTCTTATGTTTTATGACATGCTGATCACTTTTCCCTTCTATGGCAACATCAAATTCTCACTCTAACATATACTTATGACTATTAGGTATTTTTACCGATTAAGCCCTTTTACTCGTTTTCACTCAAAAACGAGTAGCACAAGTTGTCTAACATAATTTAAAACCTCATATTCTATTATAATAGCCTAAAATTGGGTCTAGTTGGAACAGAGGTTTTGGGACCACAAAATCTGAGATATTAATAATTATTTTATGATTATTTTGAGGTCTATGATATGATTGCATGATTGTGTGAAAATTTCGTGAAGAAATTCTATGCATAAAGTGCTTAATTCGAAGTTAGGGACTAAATTGAATAAGTTGCAAAACTTACATTCTAGAAGTTTCTAGTATGAAATTGATTTGAAATATTAATTAGGAGGTCTTAAATAGCAATTTGACCAATTTCTAAGTTATGGACAAAAATTGGACATGGATGGAATTTTTGGAAAGTTTAGTAGTAAGGGTATTTTGGTCATTTAGGGGTAAAATGAATTAAAATACAAAATTAAAAGCCAATTTTGCTCATCTTCTTCACCATGGACGTGTATACCAAGGGAGACTCCATGGCTAGGGTTTTCAAGCTTCCCAAGCTCAATTGTAAGTCCATTCTAACCCCGTTTTTCAAGTTCTTTACGTTTTTGGAGTCCTGGTAACTTGATTTAGCTTATGCTAGCAATAATTCAACCTAGGGTTCATATTTGGAAAAATACCCATAGGTAAAATTTGTGTATTCTGGTGTTTTATGATACAATATGAGGTTTTAAATTATGTTAGACAACTTGTGCTACTCGGTTTTAAGTGAAAACGAGCAAAAGGGCTTAATCGGTAAAAATACCTAATAGTCATAAGTATATGTTAGAGTGAGAATTTGATGTTGCCATAGAAGGAAAAAGTGATCATCATGTCATAAAACATAAAAATAAGGGATGAAGTTTAGTTCCCAAGCCTAGGGGAAAAAGTGTAAATATGCAAAAGTTTAGGGGCAAAATTGTAATTTTTCCAAAGTTTGAGTTAAGGACTGTTTTGAATAGTACATTAATTAAATAAGTAAAATATGATGTTTTAGATCCCGAAAAACGAGATTTGAACCTAGAATGAGAGAAAAATTGAAAATTGGGAAAGTTGGTAAAATGGCCGTTTTAATATCAAGGTAAGTTCATATGTATAATAAGCATTAATTTATGCATGTTTCAATGTAAAATTGATATATTTACTATGATCTCCGAGGTGTTGAAAGTATGTAAATTGGTATGATAATAATACAACAATAATGCTGTAATTTATATTTGAAAGTTAAATTTAGCGAATTAATTGAATTATGTTAAATTAAATGATTATGGTGCCAAGTTTATGAATTGATTTAAAAATATGTCTATGGTACATGAAGTGCATTGAATTATCATACATAAATGTGATTTCTATGATTATGGATATTATGGGAAATTGTAAGTTCATATGATTTTTAATAAGACAATGTGTAATTTAATGTTATTGCGTTGATATTAAATGAGATTTAAGTTTATATGTAAGTAATCATCACTATTACTTGTATTATGATATTTTATAAAAATATTGGAAATATGTTTGTGGATAATTACTTGATTGGTGAAATTGTTGGGAAAGAGAGAGAAATCCCGGTTGAACCTTCGGAAAGATTGGATGATACAGATGGTATGTAGCTAGGTCACATGTATAGTGCTGAGTGCACATCATGTGTACAAGAGAGCTACAAGACATTATGATGTAGCTAGGTCGCATGGGTAATACTATGTGTACACCATGTAGACAAGAGAGCTACGAGATAAACTGGCTAGGTCACTGGGTGGTACTAAGTGTTCACCATGTGTACAAGAGAGCCGAACTATATGATGGGTGGAGCTATGTGCTGAAACCACCAAGTATCAAGGATTGATCCGAAGTGTTCAATGGGAGACTCTCTATGTATTGCTTTGTGAGTTTTGTGATGAATAAGTGCAGGAACTTGGTTATGTGAATGATGTGTTCATTAAGTGACCAGGATGTGGTAAGGTTATAAACAAGTAAGTTATACATGAGGATGATTTTATGGTGACCTTGTGATCATGGGCCTATACTTGTGATGTATGAAATGTGGTGAAAATGATTTGTGATATGTATGTTAAAATGAGGTTAATACAAAGAAAGTGTGAAAGAGTGAATTAGCAATAAAATTGTTTTGGACAGTAGCAGTGATGTGATTTTGAAACATCACCAAAAATAGTATAAATTGAATCAGAGACTGAATGAGATATCAGATTAAAGATTAATGAGTCTATTTTCATATAAAAGAAACATACAAAGCAAAGAAGTTCTATATTTTGAGATATTTATGTTTTTGTGAGACTGATTCAGAATGATTACGTGATCCCCTGTTTTGACTTTGGAAAATCACAAAAATTTGGAGAAAAATAATTAGAGTCTCAAAATTATATTTTTAAATCCATAATGAGTCTATTTTCAAGATAAATCAACAAGAACATTATCCGAGTTCTGTACTGTGAGATAATTATTTTTTAGTGAAGAGAGGTCAGAACTGTCAGAAAGTGAAACATGGGAAATTTTAATGAATAAACTGTACTAATTGGCTAAACCAAAAATTATTAAAATTTTATGGTGGAAATATATGTGAGTCTAGTTTCAGTGGAAATTTACGGATCTTAATTTGGAGCTCTGTAGCTTGAATTATAAATAATTAAGTGACTATGACTCGTGTGAACAGTTTGATGTGAACATTTATTAGTAAATTGTGAAATCGTACTTACAAGAATGCTATATACATTAAGGATGTGGAATGGAGAGGAGGAGGATGAAAATAAATATATGTGGAATACATGGAAACTATGGTATATGAAATATTGATATAATGAAATAAATGATATGTGTTTATAAGAAAACAAAAAGAGAATGTTATGTATCATGACATGTATATATATATGACTAGTCTCAATGTAATGCTTGTTGGGTATGGAATTGAATTGAAATGTTTCAAGCAAACATGTTATTCTGCGCATCTGAATCGTGGTATTTTATAAAGATATGATATAGCGTTAAATATGAATGCTTGATGATTAAGCTGAAGATATTTGGTAAGATGATAATCTTGGTATAAATGTATAAGTGGTACTATAATAAACAAGGTAAAATGAGTATGAGAGACACATGTATGATGACATACAAATGCTATATTTGTGGTTTAATTGAGGATGTTTAATCATTAAATGAATACCATGTTATATGCTTTTGATTTTGTATAAGTGTGTAAGAGATCAAGGTTGACCAAAGCTTGGAAAATAGCCTAGGTATATTCCACACAGGCAGAGACACGACCATGTGTCTCAGCCGTGTATGGAACACGACTTTGGGACACGAGCGTTGGTGCCTTAAAGCATGAAATTTCCAAGATTTTCGTAAGTTCTTGGTTTAGTCCCAAACCCTTTCTAAAGTATGTTTTGGGCTCCGTAGACTCAAATAAGGGACTATGTGTAAGAGAATGAACGCTTTGAAATATGAATAAAATTTTATGGCTCGTATTTTAGTTTAATGTTTGTATGTTTGTCTGGTAACGCCTCGTACCTTAGCCGGCCTCGGATACAGGTAAGGGGTGTTACAATCAAACAGCAAAATAAACACATTTCACCATGTGTATTTTTCCAAATATGAACCCTAGCTTAAATTATTGCTAGAATAAGCTTAATCAAATTACCAGGATTTCAAAAACGTAAAGAACTTGAAAAACGGGGTTATAACGGACTTACTATTGAGCTTGGAAAGCTTGAAAACCCTAGCCATGACTTCCCCCATGCTAATTTCGGCCTCCATGAGAAAGATGGGTCAATTTTGGCTTTATTTTCCCTTTTTCTTTCTTTTAATTACCAAATGACCAAAATGCCATTTCTTACTAAACTTTCAAAAAATCCATCTATGTCCAATTTTTTTCCATCACTTAGAAATTGGTCAAATTTCTATTTAGGACCTCCTAATTAATATTTCAAAGCAATTTCATACTAGAAACTTCTAGAATGCAAGTTTTGCAACTTATTCAATTTAGTCCCTAACTTCAAATTGAGCACTTTATGCATAGAATTTCTTCACGAAATTTTCACACAATCATGCAATCATATCAGAGACCTCAAAATAATCATAAAATAATTATTTCTATCTCGAAATTTGTGGTCCCAAAACCTCTGTTCCAACTAGCCCCAATTTTTGGCTATTACAGGAGTAGATCAATATATTATCAATGAACATAACCACAAATCGATCTAAATACTGCCTGAAAATTTGATTCATCAAATCCAAAAAAAAGCAGGTGCATTAGTAAGTCCGAACGGCATAACCAGAAAATCATAATGTTCGTACCTCGTTCAAAATGTAGTTTTTGGCACATCGGAGTCTCTGACTCGCAACTGATAATAACCTGATCTCAAATCTATCTTTAAAAACACTGAAGCCCTTTTCAACTGATTGAACAGGTCATCAATCTATGACAACAGATATTTATTCTTTATAGTCACCTTATTTAGCTGGCGATAATCAATACACATTCTCATAGTTCCGTCTTTCTTTTTCACAAATAGTTCTGGCCTACCCCAGGGAGAGAAACTCGGTCATGCGAAACCTCTATCTGTTGACTCTTGCAACTGTGCTTTCAACTCTTTTAATTCAGTAGGTGCCATCCAATACGGAGCTATTGAAATCGGAGTCGTCATCGGTACTAACTCAATACCAAACTCTACCTCTCGGATAGGTGGCAAACCTGACAATTCTTTAGGAAACACATCTGAATACTCGCACACAACTGGTACAGATTCAATCTTCTTTTCAGTTACTTTACTATCAAGCACATAAGCAAGGTAAGCTTCACAACCTTTTCTTACATACTTCCGAGCTAACATCGAAGATATTACTGCTGGTAAACCATTTAAATCATTAGATTCAATCTGAATAATCTCGTTGTTTTGACATCTCAAATCAATGGTCTTTCTTTTGCAATTAACAACAGCATCGTGCAAAGTCAACCAATCCATACCCAAAATTATATCGAACTCGTCGAAAGGTAACAACAGCAAATCAGCTGGAAAGCATGAATCTCGAAACATCAACAGGTAATTTTTACATACTTTATCAACCAGAACACACCGTCCTAGGGGGTTTGATACTCGAATCACAAACTCAGTAGACTGAACAGGCAAAGTCTTACTGGATACTAATGTTTCACACACATAAGAATGAGTCGAACCAGGATCAATCAATGTAATAACACTAGTATCATAAAGAGTGAAAGTACCGGTAATAACATCTGGGAAAGAAGCCTTTTCACGAGCTCGTATAGCATATGCTCTGGCAGGTGCACGAGCCTCAGATCGAATTGCTGAATCTTTTGTCCTTCTCTGACTGCCACTCACATTACCTGAATGCCTGGGTGGTTTGCCTCGTACTGACATGTTACTCGGTCTCGTGTTCTGAACAGTGTTTTGCTCGGCTAACATCGGGAAATCTCGGATAAAATGATTCATCGATCCACATTTAAAACAAGAACGATCATGCAATCTACAATATCCAGAATTCCATTTACCACAATGCTTACACTCGAGTCTATTCTGTTGATCATTGCCAACACTAGCAATCGAAGTGGCTCAAGAACTCACAGAAGGTTGATCTCGGTCTTGTCTAGAAAAGTCTGAAGTAGCTTTAAATTGACTAGAATTATCTCTGAACTTCGTCGATGTTGAATGAAAAGTCTTACTCGTTGATCTCTTATGGGAATCTCTGGCTTCAAAATTAGCTTTTCTTTTCTCTTTCCCGAGTTCTTCGGCTTTGCAAGCTCGTTCAACAAGTACCACAAACTCTTTGATTTCAAGTGTACCAACCAACAATTTAATGTCTTCATTCAAACCGTCTTCAAATCTTTTACACATGATAGCTTCAGTTGAAACACATTCACGAGCATATCGACTTAGTCTCACAAATTTTCGTTCATACTCAGTTACAGTCATATGACTCTATTTCAATTCCAAAAATTCTTTGCGTTTCTGATCGATAAATCTCTGGTTGATGTATTTCTTACGGAACTCAGTCTCAAAGAATTCCCAGGTTACTCGATCTTTTGGAACCACCGATACTAGTGTATTCCACCAGTGATATACGGTGCCTTATAATAAAGATATGGCACACTTTAAACATTCATCCGGAGTACAAGATAACTCGTCAAACACACGGATAGTATTATCAAGCCACAACTCAGCCCGCTCAGCATAATCATCATCATTAGCTTTAAACTCTTCGGCCCCGTGTTTTCTGACTTTATCTACAGGAGGCTTGTTAAATCTCATTGGATTAATCATTTGAGGTACCACAGGTATCGGAGATGGATTTGGAGGTTGTTCTGTACCTGGGTTAGTTCGAATATATTGAGTAAACCACTCGTTCATCATTTGTAGAAGGCTTGTTTAGCCTCCCATGCACAGGAGCAGGCACTGTCCCATGCACAGGAGCAGGCACTACACTCTCGACATCATCAGCTACAGCTCTGTCAGGATCCATTTACTTTACAAAAACACATTTTCAATTGTCAGAAGTCATCACACTATCGCAGTATTTAATATGACATGTATAGCTAGACTCACACAAGCTGCATTAGTCCTAGAACCGACTAAGTCTTAGCTCTGATACCAATAAAATGTAACATTCCTAACTCGTATCCATCACCAGACTAGGGTAACGAGGCATTAAAGAACATAAGTACAATTCCGAACATTCTCATGTTAACACAGTTCATATTCATATATATATACACATATATCATTAAATTAACTAATTAAACTATTCAATGATTAAAAAAATTACACATAAAGTACTATTTTAAACTAAACAAAAACCACATTAATCTTTTACTTATTCGACTGGCCAAATTACCTATACAAACTTATTGATTTCGGTTAATTAACAAGCCACATAATTAAGCATATTTTTATTTTATAACCAAAACATATGTTCAAAGGATATTATATACATATATATCTTGAAGTCATGCACTTATATATATATATCATTGCCATGCCATGTACAAAAGCATACCAAAATTATACATTAATAGAACCCATAAAACCATATACACATAATCACACAATTTGATTAACTTATGTTCGGCATTTGTACATTATATCATGTACAATCAATTTTTATAATCGTAATTAAAGTACTAACATATACACTGTCCAACTTTCATATAACATTAAATCACTTTAAGTACACATATATTTTCCATGCAAACCATACCAACAAAATCAATTCATATTCGAACATCCACGTATTTGATTAACATTTTTAAGCCATTAATAATCAAACTAAGTTTCATTCATTAAAACATAACATAACCTATTTATCCATATCATTTCCGAATACAAGCACATAACATAACTTATAATCAACCATGGTACTCAGCATAATAATCAAAATAAACGTAAACTAAAATTTAACCAACACCGAACTGAAGCATAGCAATGAAGCCATTTTCGCATGGCTCACATTTAACATAGACCAAAATACAATATTCCAAAACATAATCTAGTCTATACATGCCATAGGTTCAAAAATTCTCTTATTAAAATACCGAAGATAGTCGATAGTGTGAAAGACTTTGCTAACGATCTCCGAGCCTGTAACTTGAATCCAAAATCTATAAAACAGAATAAACATAACACACAGAGTAAGGTAACTTAGCTTAGTAAGTCATAAGCAAATAAACATTTCAATAATATTATCAACTTAATTAAACCAAACCAAATATCATTATATATCCAAATATACTTCCACACATTTACACAAACTCACAAAACAAAATTAAACTTCGTATACAAACATCACTCATTTGGCCAAATATACAAGATCAAATATAATAGCACATATGTGCTTACCTATATGGCTGAATATGCAAGATCAAATTTAATATCACATATGTGCTTACCTATATGGCCGAATATACAAATTCAAATATAATATCACATTTCTGCATACCTTCATGGCCGAATATTCAAGATCCAATACAACATCACATATGTACATACCTATGTGGCCGAATATACAAGGTCATTTAGCTCAATTTTACTTGCTCAATTCCCACATCAACTTGAAATCTTATAGGCATAGGGTTGAAAATAAATCACTGATATAAAACCTGCTAGGCATAAGCCTGAATCACACACCGACACAAGGCATGCTAGACTCAAGGTCTGATTTTTTTATTCACCGGCAATAAGCTGGCTAGGCATAAAGCCTGATCAAATTCACCAGCACAAGACTTGCTAGGCTCAAAGCCTGAATATCACTATTATAAAGCTGTCTTATACACAATTCATATAACAAAAACCCCAGATATTCCATATAGATTATATCTACTTTCAAATAATATAACTCAATCGAAGTAAACTCAAATACAATATTTCTATGCTTAAACACATTCGGTTAGCTCTTTTTTGAATCTATAGATTCCAAAAAAGCATATTAAACCAAGTTACATTCAATATAAATGATGTTTAATTGCTTAAAGACTTACCTCGGATATCGACAAACGTTATAAATCGACTATTCGACTGTTTTGGCTTTAGCTCGATCCAAGTCCGATTTCTTTTGTTCTTGATCTATATAATTTTAAATTACCTCATTTAAACACAATTTCATTCAATTTAATCCAACAACACGTAAATGGGACAATTACTATTTTACCCCGATATTTCATACTTTTACAAATTAGTCCTAATTGCATAAAACACAAAATACACAAAATCTTCATTCAACATGCTTAGGCTGAATGTTCATCTAACACATATAAATACACAAATTTCATTTATTTTGCATTTTAGTCCCTCAATTTATTATTTTTGCAATTTAGTCCTAATTAAATCTTTAAAAACTCCAATACAAAACATGTTAATCTAAAAGATATCTTTAATATTTCATCATCAAACATCACAAAACACAAATATTCATCAATGGCATAACTCAAAATATTCATCAAAATCAGAAACTCTAGCATCGGTCGAATAGTATTCGAAGCAACGATCTCAAAAACGTAAAAATTATCAAAAACCAAAACCAAACTAACCTTGAATCAAGCTTTATAATGGCCAAATATCACAAAGCTATATTTTCTTTCTTTCTTTCTCAAGTTTCGACAAGAACAAAGAATTATGCATAAATATAACATATGTTATTTCATAAATTACCATATTAACCTTTACACATAAATATAAAACAATTATAACTTAAGGTCACTACCGTCCATTACATGATATCATGGACAAATTACAACTTAAATACTCCATATTAAAAAGCCACTAACAATTTTGCCCTTATGCTTTAAACTATCAAGTTTTCAATTTACGCGATTAAGCCCTTTTATTAAATTGAACATCCAAACAGTAAAATTTTCAAACGAGATTTTCACACACATAAATTCACACATAATAAACACAATAAATAATTTTTAAATATTTTTCTGACTCGGATTCGTGGTCCCGAAACCCCCGTTCTGATTAAGATCTAAATCGGACTGTTACAACTCTCCCCTAAACCCATACTCCACCTCAGTACCAGATCAGCAGGCCTATTCTGATATCATTTAACCAATAATAACTTAAAAGCCTACCGACCCTAGTGAGAGTTTTATTCATAAAAATACAAAAATTTACCCATGTTGTGACTTGAACTTGGGACCTCTCACTCACACCCAGAACACTGAACCACTAAAACAGTTATTTCAGAAGCACATACAAATATTTTTGTGCTCTAAAGTCACATAAGTCGGAATTAAAGAAACTTGGGGCATTACGACTCTACCCCCTAAAATAAAATTTCATCCTTCAAATTTTACATGATCAGAAAAGGTGAGGATACTGCTGACGCATCGAGTCCTCCAGCTCCCAAGTGGCCTCCTCAGTGCTATGATTCCGCCACAACACTTTCACTAAAGGGGATAGACTTCCTTCCCAGAACTTTAATGTCGCGATCCAGAATCTAGATCGGCTCCTCCTCAAACGTCAGATCTAGTCTAACCTCAATGTCCTCCACCGGAACAATATGTGTAGCATCGGAGCGGTAGCGTCACAACATCGAAATGTGAAAAACATCATGAATGCAATCCAACTTCGAAGGTAGTTCCAACTGATATACGATTGGCCCCACTCGCTTCAGAATACGGTACGGCCCAATAAACCTAGGGCTTAGCTTACCCATACGACCTAACCTCAAAACCTTCTTCCATGGCGAGACCTTGAGAAAGACCAAGTCCTTCATAGAATAGTCGATATCCTTTCTCCTCAGATTAGCATAGGAATTCTTCCTATCAGATGTCATTTTTAGTCGATCTCGAGTCACTCAAACCTTATCTTTAGTTTTAGAAACCAATTAGGACCCAGTACATGTTGCTCACCCAACTCAGTCTAGTACAAGGGAGTGCGACACTTATGACCGTAAAAGGCCTCGTAAGGTGCCACCTGGATGCTAGACTGGTAGCTGTTATTGTAGGCAAACTCCGTGAAAGGCAAGTACTTCTTCCAACTCCCTCGGAAGTCAATAACACAGCTCCTCAACATGTCCTCCAATACTTGAATCACCCTTTCCGATTGACCATCTGTCTGAGGATGGAAAGTAGTAATGAAGTCTAACCTTGAACCCAGAGCCTTATGAAACTTCTTCTAGAACCGAGACGTGAAACAAGGATCCCTATCAGAGATGATCAAGAGAGGTACCCCATGAAGTCTCACTATCTCTGATATGTATAGGTTAGCTAACTTCTGAAGATAGAAGTCTGTCCTCACTGGGATGAAGTGAGAGAACTTGGTTAATCGGTCCATGATGACCCAGACAGAATCCTTCTCAGTGGGTGTTAGAGGCAACCAACTCACGAAGTCCATCATTAGTCGCTCCCATTTCTATAACGAAATCTTAACCAGCTGCAGCAACCCTGAAGGTAACTGATGCTAGTGAGCAACGAAGTCAGTAACGTCTCGCTTCAACCCTGGCCACTAGTATAATTCCCGAAGATCTCGGTACATCTTATTCCCCCTGGGATGCATTGCATAAGGACTACTATGTGCCTCCCTCAGAATTGACTGTCTCAAATCATCATCATTCGGTACGCAGATCCGACTATGGAAACAAAGTACCCCATCACCATTTATCCCAAAATCAGTAGTATAACTATTTTCAACCTGACAAAAATGCAGCTCAAGAGACTTATTCCCTAACTATTTACCTCGTATCTGTTCAATCCATGTTGGTTTAACCTGAAGTTCTGCCAACAGACTCCCATCGTCGAAAAGGCTGAGTCGAGCGAACATCGTTCTTAGATCGATCATAGCCCTATGGATCAACACATCGGCCACCACATTGGCCTTGCCTCGATGGTACTCAATGGTACAATTATAATCTTTAAGTAACTCCACCCACCTACGCTGCGTAAGATTTAACTCCTTCTGAGTGAAGACATACTTGAGGCTTTTATGATCATTGTAGATAGTACACTTCTCACCGTACAGGTAGTGACTCCAAATTTTCAAAGCGAAGACTACGCAGCCAATTCCAAATCATGCGTAGGATAGTTCACTTTGTGAGTTTTAAGCTGACGAGATGCATAAGCTACCACCTTACCATCCTGCATCAATACACACACTGAGTCAATGTGTGAAGCATCACTGAAAATCACGAAGTCCTTACTGGGCTCAGGCTGTATCAAAACAAGAGCCTGAGTTAGAATACACTTGAGCTTCTCGAAGCTCTCTTGCTATGAATCAGCCTAGTTAAATGGTACACCCATACATAGAAGCTTAGTCAAGGGTGCGGTAACTAGTGAAAACCCCTTTACAAACCGTCGATAATACCCTACCAATCCCAGAAAACTGCGAATCTCAGATATAGTCTTAGGTTGCTTCCAATCCAAGACATCCTTAATCTTTCAAGGATCGACTCTAATCTACTCTGTAGAAACCACATGGCCCAAAAACATTACTTCACGTAACTAGAACTCACATTTACTGAACTTAGCGTAGAGTTGTTTATCTCGCAGAATCTGTAGAACCACCCTGAGATGCTCATCGTGCTCATCCTCTATCTCCGAAAACAGCAGTATATCATTAATAAATACCACCACGAACAGATCCAAATAGGGATGAACACTCGGTTCATCAAGTCCATAAATGTCGCTGGTGCATTACTCAATCCAAAGGGCATAACTAGGAACTCGTAATGTCCATAACGAGTCCTAAATGTCGTCTTATGCACATCGACCTCCTTAACTCTCAATTGATGATATCGCGAATGTAGATCAATCTTAGAGAACAGAGAGGCCCCTCTGAACTGGTCGAATAGATCATCTAACCTCGAAAGTCGGTACTTGTTCTTGATTGTTAGCTTGTTCCATTGTCCGTAGTCGATGCACATCCTCATTGTCCCATCCTTTTTTTTTCACAAACAACATCGGTGCTCCCCACGGAGACACACTGGGATGAATGAATCCACGATCTAATAGTTCTTAAATCTGAGCCTTAAGCTCCGTAAGCTCCTTCGGTGCATTCGGTAGGGCGCAATAGACACCGGAGTTGTACCCAGAATAAGCTCGATCCCAAATTCCACTTCTTGGCTCAAAGGAAAACCCGATAGTTTCTCAGGAAAATAATCTGAAAAGTCTCTCACGGTTCTGATATCCTTAACGGAAGAGTCCCTAGAATCAGAAACACTGATGTAGGCAAGAATGCCTCACATCCTTTTCGTACCAACTTTTCTGCCACCAATGCAGAAATTACATTAGTCAGATAGTCTCATCGTTCCCCAATCACCACTACCTCGTTGTCCTCCTTGGTCCTCAAGACAACCCTTTTTGTGGCATAGTCCAGACTCACTCGATGTTTAACCAGCCAGTCCATGCCCAAAATCAAGTCAAACTCCACAAATGGAAGCTCCATCAGATCAGCTAGAAATACTGTCCCTTGAACTTCTAATGGGACATCCCTAAATAGTTTACTCACTCAAATTGACTACCCCAACGGACTCACCACAGTTACCTCATTAGAAGTACTCTCAACCGAAATCCCCAAGGTTTAAGACACAATATTGGCTACGTATGAGTGTGTAGAGCCTATGTCTATTAGTGTAAAGTAAGGTACATAATAAACTAAGAACGTACCCGTGATGACATTCGGAGCATCTCGGTCCTCATGTTGACGAGCAGCATAAACCAGAGGAGGCTGACTCGACTTAGTCGGTCCAGCACCTCTACCTGGTGCTCTCTATCCTCAGCCCATGTTATTCCACCTCTGGCCTGACCTCGGCCCCTAGGCGGCTGCTGAACTACTCTCGGTGGCTGTGCATTACCGGTACTCGTAGCTTGCATCTGATCGGTTCTCAATAGACAATCTCTGACATGATGCTCAGTAGAGCCATATATTAAACAAGCCCCATTAGTCCTCCAACATTCGCCTAAATGGAGTCTAAGACAGTTCCCACAAAGCACCACCCCCATAGGTGCAACAAGAGCCCCAACTCTAATCGGCCCATCAAATCTGGCCTTCTTCTTAGGCCTAATTACAGAACTCGGGGGCTCTGAATCCCTCTTATTCTTGCCCCTCTCTTTATCCTGATTTTGGTGCTCAACACACTTTACCTCCTCGGCGATCATCACTTTTTCTACCAGTGCTGAGAAGTCATGGTACCTTTGCGGAGCTATCAGAACTCACAAGCTACCTCTGAGTCCATCCTCGAAACAGACATAGTGCTCTTACTCAGTTGCCACCATGCCTCGTACTCAGCCACTGAACGGTCCCCTTGCGTGAGATTCAAAAACTCGCATCTCCTAGAATCAATGTAGCTAGCACCCACATGCTTATCTCAAAAAGTAGACTTATAGAAATCCCATGTCAGTCGTTCAGGCTGAGTGCCCTCCTTTACAGTTAACCACCACTGGTATGCTTCATCTCGAAGCAAGGAAACAACGCACTTCAGCTTCTGCTCGGGGGTAAAATCCAAGTCATCCATGATTTTTTCGGTGGCCTCCATCTAGTACTTGGCCACGTTAGGTGTGGCGTCCATTAACTCTTTCCAAAATCCTCAGTATCGCTTGGGACAATGCATCCTCCCCAGCCATGTGATCATGAGACCCAGTCTCTGTAGCAAGTGAAACCGGCATCTCACTCATATCCAAATTCAGTATATTGCCAGATTACGAGGACTCAGCTCGAGCCCCTCTACAAACTTTACCTCAGCCTCTAGTACCTTGTCCACGGATACCTCGTGCGCTCATTGTAGATTCGAAGTTTATCTACATTAACAGTTTTATGCATTAGTTTACAGTTCCTATATTCACTAACAGATATTTTATGTAGATAGTATCAAAAGTTCAAAATTTGTTATCGCGAATCATAGTCTCACTACAGTTTTCAATTTCACCATAGTTTTCAGTTTACACTCCCTAGAGTGTTTTCAGTACAGTATACTACCTACGGCTATTCCAAACATGCTAGTAGTATTTTCAGAAAAATCTAAATAGAGTTTCAGAACACTTATAGGATCGGCGCTGGAGATTTGGTGTACCACATACTCAATCCCAAAACATTTCAAATCACTTAAAAATCATTTCTTAAAACCAATCTTTATAACCCAAATCCATAGTCAAGTTTTGTAGCCTGACTCTGATACCACTAAATGTAACACTCCAAACCTGGCCTAGACGTTATGGCCGAATCTGGCGATGTCACATAGAATGTATTTTGAAACCAAACTCCTTGAGTTAAACCATTCTGGTTAGGTAACCTTTATTTAAATTGAAAGAATCACGGACTAGATATTTTGTTTCAAACTTGTCCTTTTTAAGCAGAAGCTGTTGTAATCAATTAATTTAGGAAAAACCGTTTTTGTTTACGAAATCCTTAGTTTTAGGAAAACTGTGTTTGTTGAGTTGTAGTTTAAATAACCATAAAACAATATAAAGTTCCGAAATAGAAACCAAATAGTCTAAGTCTAGAATTATGTCAAAAACCCAACCAAGTAATAAATCTAAAAATTTACGAAAAATAGTCTAAGATTTTATGTGTGGCCACCGTAGAGTCCTTCGTTGCACCGATCCGTCAAGTATGGGGATTACCTGGATAGATGAAATGGAAAAGGGTAAGTTTTGCAACTTAGTGTGTAATCCCTACAGATATCAAATGTACAGAGTAATCACCATAAATCAGAAATCACAGGCTGGTCTCGAGCCCATTATAGGAATAGCTTGGGCTTTAGCCCACTCGAATGCAGAATCAGATATATATAGTAGGGCCTTAGCCCAATCAGATACAGTGTCAAAAATATATCAGGGCCTCAGCCCAATCAACTATAGAATGCAGACCAAAATATCAGAATCCTACCCACCAGCCTCTACATACTATCTCCGTCCAGCCCTACACACCATGTGGGGATATAACCAACCCACCCATCCCTATACAAAATACTGTACCGAAATGCGGCACATAAACAAAATAATGCAACTGAACTACAAAATTACAGGCTTAAATTCTTTCAGACACTTCCTCTGAAATATCACCTCCTCGATGCAATGCAACAGACCAAATATGACATGCAACATGCAAATAACCGATCATACATTCAGTTCAGTAAAGATATCATGCTCAGTCAGACGCCATATAATCAGATCACATAAATAGGGGTTTAAGTAAAGCTTACCGACCCTACAGTAGGTCCACAGTCAACTTGGACGACCTGAGCAACCTTACAGATCATTTTAGAAAAATGGGCTTTGTAACACCCCGTACCCGAGACCGTTGCCGGAGTCGAACGCGAGGTGCTAACAGACTTAATTACTTTGTTTTCACAGTCCATTTAAAAAAAAATTCCAGACAGGCTGGCTAACCGCGTCACTATCGCCTTAAAAATCATATCTCGAGTTCCAAAACTCGAAAATTGATTCCGTAAATTTTCCCTGAAATTAGACTCATATATCCATCTGTGGATTTATTTCTAGAATTTTTGGTCGGGCCAATTGGTACAGTTTATTAGTTAAAGTATCCCCTGATTCTGGGTTCGACTACTCTGACCTTCACGTATTACGACTTGGATATCTCCCTGTACAGAGCTTCAATACTCATGACGTTTGTTTCTAATGAAACTAGACTCAAAGGGGAATCTATACATATAAGGAATGACTTCTAATTGTCTCTGTATAATTTATGGTAAATTTTCAAAGTCGAAACAGGAGATCCAGAAACTGTTCTGGCCCTGTTTCACGAGAACTTTAATATCTCTTAATATACGGTTCATATGATCGTTTCGTTACTTTCATATGAAAATAAATTCATCAAGGTTCGATTATATAATTTATTCACTATTTAATTCCATTCCTACAAATTTTAGTGATTTTTCAAATCCACACCACTGCTGCTGTCAGCATCTGTTTTCAAGGTAAACTTTACCTATTTCGTGGTTACCATGGACCAACTAGAGTTTTGTCATACATAGGTCCACATATGATCATATTTAGCCATTCCAATGGCTGATCATTTGCCCAACACTTCCATTCCAGTCCATAGTCACATCTTGAAACCATATATATATACATAAACACAAATGGTCTAATGCCATACTCCACTTCTACGAGCCATTTTCGCATGGCTGTACACACATACATCACAAAAAGTACTTGAAAAAAACAACAAAGGGTAGTCCTATACATGCCATATCCAGAGTTCAACTAAAAGGGTACCAAAAGGGCTTTGATAGTGTGGATGACTTCGACTTCGATGATCCCGAATCCGATAGCTAACGAACAAAATCTATAAAACAGAGAGCCAAAGCAACGGGGTAAGCATTTTAAAGCTTAGTAAGTTTCAAGTAATGAAATCGGCTTTGACTAAAGTATTACATTCACATTGCTAAATGAATCACTTTATTAATACACATTCTCATAATCATACTTACTTCACACTTCATCAACATATACACACACAAGGTATCAACCTATCTAAAAGCCGAAAGTTCGTTAGTCGATTGAACGAATACTATTTAAAACGAATCGACTTTTCCGATGCACATGCAAACATACCTTATCGTTTGGGTTTTTCGAGCGTATTAATTGAATTTATTACAGCACAAAACGCTCACCTTCAAACCCAAGTTTCTTCGGAATTTAGCCGGATATAACCACAAGCACAATTGCCTTCGGGTCTTAACCCGGGTATAGCAACTCCCACAAATGCCTTCGGGTCTTAGCCCGGATATATCAACTCGCACAAATGCCTTCGGGTCTTAGCCCGGATAAAATCACTAGCATAAATGCCTTCGGGACTTAGCCCGGATAAAATCACTAGCATAAATGCCTTCGGGACTTAGCCCGGATATCATTCAAATGCTCATGCACACATATATCAATAATCATGACACATCCATATTTCATTTTCGTTACTAAGGCTCAAACACAAAACATTTATTAAACCTTTCCAAATTCGGCTCAATAGCCACACACAAAGAGCATGATTTCAATTGGCTTTATAACATAGTCTTTATGCACATTCGGCTATCCGTCATAGTATGACTAATCATTTCAATATAATTCAAGTAGGGTCATTACTCGAAGACTTACCTCGGATGTTGTCGAACGGTTTTGACGGCTATTCGATCACTTTTTCCTTCCCCTTATCCAACTTTGGTCCTCTAAGCTCTTGAGCTTAATTCAAACAGATAGAGCTTATTTAATAATTTATCAATTTAACTATTCGATTAAATACATTTATATTATACAATTAGGTGCGAATAATTTTATTGACTAGTTATTCAAGCATTATACATGTGCTCTACTCATGCACCACCGAATAATAGGACTAGCTTAATACCTTGCATTTTCGAATTCATATACATCATTTAGTTCCTCATAACATACATTTTGTCCCTAACCAACACAAGAGCCCAAAGCATCACTTACAATTCCGAATTCCAATTAAGTCTACCATCATAGCATTATCATATTTATGCACTTGGTAAGTTGCGTTTGAACACATTCGGCACTAGGTGTCCAAACCAATGTTCCTCGAACACTAAACCCAATTTATAACCAACTCAAAACTCCCTAACAACAAGCATTTAATAACAATGTACTTAACCAATTCCTTAAACATGCATTCGGCAATTACACCAAGACCATCTTAACTCGTTTCTCATCTTGCTAACAAAAACATAGTAAAGCAAATCTTCATACACAATGGTTACCAATTCATCCATTCACTAGGGACATGACCTAATGTTCAATAACAACCCCTCCTTTACCAAGTACACATTCGGCCTTGGTACATAATAAGGTAGCCGATTTCTTTCCCTTTAGCACCCATTGCTCACATATGATTATTTGTATAGTTCAAACACTCATCTATCTTTGCTCATCTAAATTTAACATGGAACAACAAAATTCACCATTGTCAAATACCATAGCCGAAAGCCCTAGTCCATAACACAAATCAAAATTTCTACATGGGTTACAAAAGTAGTTTGATATCTTACTCAAGATTAACCAAAATTTCATGAACTAATATAAACTTCTTACCTTGCTATTAGCCTAGGATGACCGAATGCCTCCCTCCCTACTTCCTCTTCACAATCGGCCAAGAAGAACAAAATGAGAAAGACTTTTTGTTCTTTTTTTTCCCCTTTTCCCCCTTCTACACGGCTAAGAAGAATTAAAGTATGAAGCCTTTCCCTTCTTTTTTTTTCGGTCATGCATGAGAATGATGAACACATTTTTTTTCTTTGTTTTCTTCCTTCAATTTCTTATTAGTTTATTGCCCATGCTTCTTATTTTATTTTTCCATTAACACAACATGTTTCATGACATGTTTTGCCCATCATCCCTTGTCATGGCCGGCCACTAGTACTTAAATGGGGGGAAATTGACATGCAAGTCCACCCCTTTGATTACATGCACTATTAGGCCACTTGCATTTGCCTAGCACATTTCTAAATTTTCTCACATAAGTCCTATCAACTAAATTCACATGCAATTAACTAAATCGAAGCTTAAAACTTTCACACATTTATATTCACATATTTTAGGCAATAATTATCACATTCAAATAATTTGGTGACTCGGTCTAGCGGTCCCGAGACCGCTTTCCGACTAGGGTCACTTTAGGGCTGTCACAGGCTTACACATCCATATGGCCTACCCGTGTAGGTCCACATGCCCGTGCGGTCCATATAGTCCAAATTGGCCTTGGCCATGTAGCCTATACCGTCCAATAGGTCGAGCCTGTGAGTCGCACATGACCTTGCCCATCCATCACACAGTCGTGTCACTTGCGCACGGCCTAGCTCATCGATCACAGGCCTGTGTACCGTCACACGGCCTACCACATAGGCGACCACACACTAGTGTGGTGATGATAGAATGCTTTTCAGACTCTCGCTGAATCTTATTTTCTACGTTTTCGGGTACACACCTGTATCATTTTTTACACGTAAGCACTTCTGAGCATTCAGGAACCTATAATTGACATTCTAGAGCCAAATTTCAGTGTTAAAATGAGTCTTAAATGAAACTAAACCGATATATAAAACTCAATACCTTCATCCCCCTTACCTTCACTTGAGTGATAGCGTATCCACACCACTTCTACGTTAACCGATACACTCTAGCCCTTAACCTTCTCCCAAGAAATAGTAGACCAAGTCACCAAAAATCAATAAACCAAATTTACACTATAGTTATGAAAGACTTACCAACAATGCACGAAGGAGCAACGGAGAAGACGAAGACTAGTGGTTGGTAATAAAAATTAAAATAGTAGATGGGGGCAGCAAAAGAAAAGTGGCGTGAGAATATAAAAGGGAGAAACTAAAAATTTGGTGTTTTTTGGAAAGAAAAGATTGATCAGAATAGAAAAACATTAACCCCCAAAACCACATCTCTTAATTCTCTCTACCAAATCCCCACTACTCAGAATTTTATCGCGACTCAAACTCCTCCCCATAATCGTGCAAAAATAAAGCCAAAGTAAGGAATGAAACTCAGGACCTTATGCAAACCCATACTCCACCTAACCACCAGACCAGCAGGCCCATTCTGATATCATTTTACTAATAATAACTTAAAAGCTTACCAACCCCAGTGAGAGATTTATTCATAAAAATGCCAAAATTTACCCAAGTTGTGACTTGAACTTGGGATCTCTCACACGCACCCAAAACACTTGATCACTAAAGCAAATACATATTTGTGTCAAGTAATTTCAGAAGCACATACAAATATTTTTTTGCTCCAAAATCACATAAGCCAGAATTAAAGAAATTTGGGGCATTACATCAACCCTCTTTGAGGACCCATCTTTGTACATTGTGGTGGAGCAATTGGAACATATATTGCACAATAAAATATTCTAAGATGAGAAATATTTGGCTCCAAACCAAAAGCCCATTATAATGAGGAGTATTTATGATAACTTGTTGTCTTAATGTGTGCAAGTGTTGCAACATGTAAAACAACATATCCCCATGCTGAACCATGAAGTTTTGTTCTTATTAGTAATGTTCTAGAAATTAATAGAGGCATTTAATATTGATTCTGCTAAATCATTTTGTGTATGAACTTGAGCAACAAAACTTTCAATTGTTATTCCGATAAGCATAGAATAGTCATTGAAAGCCAAAGATGTAAATTCACCAGCATTATCAAGACAAATTATTTTAATTGCATAATCTGAATTTTGTTCCCTTAATTTAATTAATTCTGCAAATAATCTTGCAAATGCTAGATTACAAGTTGATAATAAGCACACATGAGACTATCTTGTAGATGCATATATCAAAACCATAAAATATTTAAATGGTCCACATGGTGATGAATGGGCCCACAAATATCACATTGAATATGTTCTAAATATGAAAGGGATTCTATCCCAATCCTAGTTGGTGATTGGAAACACGAAAGTATACACACAATTTCATGCCCTTTTTAACTCAAATTCATGCTGTATCGATAATTTTTTTGTCGAAAAATATATAATAATTATAAAATAATTAAATTTCACTTAAATTTTTAACATGTTGAATTTTAATTAATTTAATAATTAATTTTGATCATTTTCGAAAAATTCGTAAAGAGCGAAAATTGGCTCGACAGACACTACTAAAGGCTCAAAACTGAGAAGCGATTTTAAAGCATCAATGTGAATTAATTTTTTAGCATAAGACAGTCCAAATTATGAATATTAATTCATAATGTAATTAATTTTAATTTTAATCCAAATTATTTTGGGTTAAATAAATTATTATTAATTAATTATGAAAAGAGGCCTAGTTGAGCTGAACTGAGAAAATCGATCCGACAGAGCACTGGGTAGCCCAAAACCATCCCTCATGCTGACCCAATTAGCTTGTTTGGCTGATTTTTTGGCTTTCAAAATAGCCCTTGAAGACTCCTTGAATTTGCATTCAAACCCCTCCACTATTCATGCCTTCCTAGATTTTCCCCTACCTTAAAATAGCAAGTTTGAAACCTTCAAACTTGCCACATGAGTAGCCAGCCATGGGGAGAATCTATGGCTGCTGATTTTTTCTCTTTTTAGCAGTCTACTCTGTAACAGTCCAGTTTAGACCCAAGTTGGAATAGTGGTTTTGGGACCACAAATCCGAGTTAGAGAACTGTGTTTATGATGTGTGAATTAGAATGTGTGAAACTTTCGAATGAAAATTTGAATGTTTGTGTCCATAATTTAATAAAAAGGACCTAATCGCGAAAAATGTAAAAGTTGTGTGCTAGTTGCTAAAAGTGCCTTTTTGACTTGGCTTTATAATTGAGAGGTCCTTATGTGGTTATTATGCCATTTACATGTATAATGAACATTTATATCCTTAACATATGTTAATTTAAATGGTTTAATAAAATGAAAAAATTATCATTTAGACTATATGTTAATTAAAATAAAATAAAAGCTTAAAATAAGCTCATTTTATGCTTATGTTGTCGAAATCATCAAAAGAAAAAGAAAAGAAATACAAGCTAGGGTTCGACCTTGATTTTCATTGATTAAGGTATGTGTTTTGATCGGTTTTTGATAAGTTCTACCTTTTTGTAATCGTTGCTTCGTATACTATCAAACCCATGCTTCAATTACTGATTTTGACGATGATTTTGAAATGTGCCATTGATGAAATTATGAGCTTTGTGAAGTTAGTTGTTGATAAATGAAAGTTTGATGTTGGGTTTACATGTTTTGTCCTTGGATTTTTGATGATTTTGAGTAAAATAGACTAAATTGTGAAAATGAGAAATTGAGGGACTAAAATGTGAAAGAAATGAAATGTTTGGACTAGTATGAGTACTAGGAGAATTCGCCCAAAAATGAGTACATTCAAATTATGTGTATTTTGTAATTTTATGAATTAAGGACTAAAGTGTCAAAATGTTAAAATATGAGGGTTAGTTTGCAAATTGACCTAAATAGGTGTTTATGGATTGTTTTGAATGATTTAGTGAATAAAAGGGTTAATTTTGAATACTTATAGATCAAGAAAAGAGGAATTCGAACTTAGACCGAGGGAAGTCAAAGATTATAGAGTAGACGATTCGAGTCGACAATTTCGAGTACGAGGTAAGTTCGCACGTAAAATATGATTTTATAAGTATGTTTTGATGCTTTGATTATACATGGATTGTATATATTTAGTTTGGATTAATACAATGATAAATTGATGGTATTTGGCACTAAGTGTGAGATACCGATATAGTTTCAGTTAATTAAGATGGCACTAAGTGTGCGGAATCATTTTAGGTTTGGGTAACCTTTAAAGCACAAGTGTGCGGATGTTTAAAGCAAGAATAAGTTACGAAGAGTTTTAAAATATTTAAACGGAAGGTGAGAAAGAAAATGAATAAGTACGGAAAGGTTCAGGTATGTATGATACTTATGTGGTAGATGATATTATGTTTGTAAAGTTCATTGAATTGGTATGAACATATGAATTGTGTTGTCATAGAATTGATAAATGACTTGGGAATTCATAAATACTTATGTGTTGATTTGTCATAGTTTATATACTGCTTATGATTTTTGGTACGAGCTTACTAAGCTTTCGAAAGCTTATTTTCTGTGTGTTTGCATTGTTTAATAGATATTGAATCTACTGTGAGCTCGGGGATTGTCGAGGTTTGTCACCGTACTATCGAACCTCATTTTGGTATTTTGAAAAAGTATATATTAAAGTATGGCATGTATAGGCTAGAAGCTATAGGATTATGTTTTGTAAAGTATATCTAGCCATGTGAAATGGCTAGTTTATGTTTGAAACTATAGTTTGATAAAGGCATATAATATGTGTTGATAATATACATTGTGGTATGTTTTAGTTGGTCAATAGAAATGGAAAAATGTTGGTAAGTTTTGGTAAGTTTTAGCATGAGATTTAATGATGTATGGAAAGAAATTCTTTGATATGCTTTTGACATATGTTTTGACATAGATTTGTAAGGGTTATGATTATGGAATTGGGTAACTATTATAGGAGATGAATGGCTTATATTTTGGTGTGGAATTTGGTTGAATTGGTTGTGTAAATATGTTTGTTTTTTTGCTTGTAGGTTGACCTAAATTGGGGTGGCAAATTAGCTATTCAAATAGCCTATTTTTGTCCACACGGGCAGAGACACGGGCGTGTGTCTCAGCCGTGTGTGACACGCGGTCACATTACACGGCTGTGTGTCCCCTAGGGTACCTTACGAATTAAAGTCAGTATACCCTCTAGTTTTGACATGGCCTAGACAGACGAGCGTGTCTATTTGTCGTGTATGGCACACAGGTTGGCACATGGGCGTGTAGCCAGCTGTGTGGCTAAGTCAGTAGCCTCCCTAATTTTCACTGGCCTGGCACACGGGCATGTCTTGTGGTCGTGTGGACAAGTCAGTATGTAGGTCTTGTTTCACCATAGCTTAGACACACGTGCGTGTCTAATGCCTGTGAGGTACACGGCCTGCTCACACGGCGTCTGACCTTTTAAAAGTTGAAAATTTTTATAAGTTCTGAAAACTACAATGTTATTGATTTAGTCCTAGATGCATGGATTAGATCTTGTATGCCCCTTAACCTATTCCGACGACGGATACGGGTTATAGGTGTTACATGCTTAACCTAAAATACCCCCTTGGCTGCTCATTTCAAACACATCTCAAAACCTTTCATCCTTTCACTTCTCTCTCATTCAATCCCCTTCCGTTATTATTCATTTTCTTCCCCATTCCCTCGCCGATTTCACCTCTTGAAAAAGAGTCCTTCCACCACCTTTTGGAGCAGCATTCAAGTGTTCATGGAAGTCTCAGTTCAACAAGAACAAGTGGAGAAGGAGGAGCGGAGCAGACTAGTCAAGCCTCAGAGAAACACTGGATTTGATTCCTGTTCCTTATCCTTTTAATTTTATTGTTGTTGTTATGAACATATCTATGAATAATTGTGATGTTGATATGTTTAATTTAATTAATATGGCTTAAATTTAATTTGTGTTAGATTGATTGTATTTTGTCCACTTCACTTATTAAAATTGTGTTTATGTTGTTATAGGCTTTGGTAAGATGCTTGATTAAGTAAAACCATGACTAAGTTATTCTTGCATTACAATTGTAAGGTAACTAATGAATTAATTATTTAAATGGATTGAAATTGTAATTAATTGACATGATACCTAATCAGTGCATGTTTAATCATCTAAGGTAGTTGAGGGTTAAATTAGTAGCAGTATCTAACGATACATTAGCCTTGCATAACTTGCAAGATTATTGCAATTAAACTGTTTCAAGGTATGAATATATTGTTACCTCACATAATCTTTTATGTGCTTATGAGATTGAATTAATTGTTTGAATTGGCATAGAGATATGTACAAGAGATTATTTTTAATTTCATAAGTGCATTAACACATTTGCTTATTAAAATTTGTTTAATTGGTTGATTTGACATAGAAATATAGTCAAGAGATAAATGGATTTTGGAAGATGAGCATGTTCATAAGTTAGCAAATTACCAAGTTGCCGTGAATTTATTCGTAACAACATGAACATGAGTTTAGTAATTCTAAGTTAAGAAATGTAATTAATCTAACACAATTATGTCATCTTGATTAAAATCATCTTTTAAAATCATGCATTGGAACTTTTATTTCCTCTTTATTTATTTTACTTAGTTTTTAATCACCTCCCCAAATTAAAATATTTTTCTTCACCAATTTTTTATTGCATACATAAATAATTCTTTTCACACCCTGTGGATACAATAACTCGGCATTTACGTGCCATTTTTTTACTTGTTGCGATTGTGTACACTTGCACATTTTCGTAGTTCCAAGTTTTTGGCCTCGTTGTCGGGGATTGTTTTTAAAAAACATTGTTTGTAAAATTGTTAATTTTGCATTTTGGTCTCTCTTTTTAAAATTTTAATTCCATTTTTTTTGTTCTAGGTGTTTATAAGTATTGATCAAATTATTGACTTACTTCTCATAGACCCTGAAATTGAAAGGACATTTTGACAAAGGAAAATACAAGTGAACCAAAGAAGGATCGAAGATATGAATTTCGAAAATCCAAACCAAAATCCAGAAGAAAAATTTGCTTATAAATACTCACAACCCGATCATTGTTGCCGATGATAGAAATGTTCCATTCGACAATATGCCATTCCTCTATTCAACGAACTCAATCCAAGTTTTAGGAGACCCAAAATCGAGGCACAACAATTTGAGCTGAAGCCTGTTATGTTCCAAATGTTGCAAAATATGGGTCAATTTAGTGGGATTCCTACTGAAGATCCACACATTCATCATCAACTATTCATGGAAGTGAGTGACTCATTTAAACTAGTCGGGGTGACTGAGGATGGCTTGAGACTGAAATTATTTCTATACTCCTTAAGAGATAGAGCATGAGCGTGGTTGAACTCCCTATCGTCCGATTCCATAACTACATGGCTAGAGTTGGTTGTACATTTCTTAATGAAATATTTCCCTCCATCTTTAACCGCCAAGATCCAAAATGAAGTCACTTCATTTCAGCAACTTGATAAAGAATCTTTACGTAAGGCATGGGAGCTGTTCAAGGATTTATTATAAAAGTGCCCTCATCACGACATTCTTTACTATATTCAAATGGAGACTTTCTATATTGGTCTTAGTATTCATACTAGAACGATGGTGGATGCTTCGGAAAATGGAGCCCTTCTTTCTAAGTCTTATAACGATGTTTATGAGATTATTGAAATAATTGCCAATAATAACTATCAGTGGCCAACCAACCGAGAAGCCTCAGAAAGACAAGTAGCAGGAATACATGAAGTGGACACACTTGCTTTTTTGGCAGCCCAGGTATCCTCTATGTCTTTTATGCTTAAGAACATAACTTTTAATGGTTTCAATGGTAATCTGACATGTCAGTAGCCGAACCAGTTTGAGAATATTTCTCATGAATACTATGGAGATGGCCATTTCTTTGAAAATTTCCCATTGAATCAAGGGTCAAAATTACATGGGAAATCAAAATTAGAAAGGTCTGCAATCAAGTTCTTACAACTCTTCATGGCATAATCATCCAATTTATCCATGGAGTAATCAATGGGCAGACCATAGCGACTCTTCTATGCCATTTTGACTAAATTATCTGCCAAAATATTCTCAACAAGTGCAACAACCCACACCAGCTGAATCTTCAAGTAATCTTGAGAATTTGTTGAAGGCGTACATAGCGAAGAATGATGAACTAATCCAAAGCCAAGCAACAACATTGGAGAATTCAGGAAACCAAGTCAGACAGCTAGCCAAGGTAATTAGCCAAGCAACACAGGAAATCCAAGAATTTTGGGCAAAGAACATTTCAAAGCAGTCACTTTGCCAAGTCGAAAGACATTGGAGCCCAAGGTGGTTGAGGTTCAAGATGAGCCTGTTGTACCTCAACAGAAAGAGGAATTTCAACTCTTGTTCACAAAAGTCAGATGCAGTGATCCTTAATGAGGTAAACTCTAAACCAGTTAGTTTTGATTATCTAACACCCTTGTCAGATGCAAAAACATTTCCATAAAAGAGTTGTTCGGTTAAAGCTAAGATTCCACTACTGGCATATCCTCAACGATTCCAAAAGCAGCAAAAGGATACTCAGTTGAAAGAAATCTTTGATGATGAGGTGACTTTTAAATTCTTCGATGCTACTAAATCCCTAGATATAGTTGAAAACCACTTAGCTATTTTCAAGATGGAATCGCTGACTTCTACAGAATTGGAGCTCAATTCTTTAGATGATCTGTTAGAACATATTCTACTTGAGGATTCGCTAAGTGATGATGAATACAAGGAATGTTTGCCTTGGTTAGAAGCTAATTTGAAGGAATTAACTTAAGAAGATCCACTCAAATCATTAAAGTTATCATTGTAACATCCCTGACCCGTATCTGAAGCCGGGATAGGATTCGAGGCGTTACCAGACTTAAACATTCACAAACATGCAAAACTTGGTCGTAAAATTTCATCCAAATTAAAACTTTTCAAAGACATGTAAATCTTCCCTTATACAGGCCTTCGAGGCCTAAAACATACATCGGGGTGGTTTCCGACTAGGCCGAGGACTTTAGAAAGCTCTGGGAAAGCTTAGGAATTTTTCTTGAAATAGGGTCACACGCCCGTGTGGACACAGGGACACGCTCGTGTGTTTTCAACACGCCCGTGTTCTCAGGCTGTGTAACTCTCTATTGATGACATCAGCAAAACAAATTGATCCACACGGCCAAGCCACACGCCCGTGTGCTAGGTCGTGTCCTCCACATGGCTGAGACACATGGCCATGTCTCTGCACGTGTAGCCAACACTTAGGCTATTTTCCAAGCCTTATGTTGTCCTTAATTGTCTCCCATACTTATACACATTATAAACACACATTATAACATCAATTTAATGGTTAATCATCCTTTAGTAAAATCCTGTTAAAGCATTTACATGTTGTCATACATGTGTTTATTACCTACACTCATGTTACACTAAGTTAGACATTCCAATTCACATTCTACAACTGTCCATTTTCAATCATTATCAACTTACTACCATGCCACACATTCATTCCATGGACACGACCACCTCAAATGGTCTTAGAGCATTCATCATGTACATGTATTATACTAACCATTCATAACAACCAATTATGAACGCATCATGAACATTAACACATAGCAAGAATAATTAGGCTTACAAGCCATAACCATTTAAGCCACATCTGATGGCCATATACAATAAATCAATATAAGCTGATACATTTGGCTAATCATAATAACATCTAACATAAAAACTAGTCCTTATATATGCCACTCACTTGAAAGTATCTAATACACATATGACAATACTTCGAAGTTGTTGGCTTGATAGTGTGATGCTGCCTCTGACGGTCTCCAACCCCGAGCTGACCTGAGAACACTAAGGAAATGGAGAGGAGGGATTAAGCTTAAAGCTTAGTAAGTCCATATGAAAATAATAAGCAAATTATCAACATGATCCCATGAAAATGTAATCATAATTACACTTTTGTTGATTTTCTGGTCATGCTATTTTCTATGAAACTAGACTCATATATCTTCTTACCATAAAATTTTCAGAATTTTTGGTCTAGCCAATAAGTACAGTTTATTCATTAAATATACCCCTATTTCACTGTCTGACAGTTCCGACCTCTCTTCACTAAAAAATATTTGTCTCATGGTACGGGACTCCAAATTGAGAACTGCTAAGTTTCCTAGAAACTAGACTCATTAAGGATTTTAAGCATGCAAATTATGACCCATAATTATTTTTTTACAAGTTTTAATGATTTTCCCAAATTAGAACAGGGGATACCAAAATCATTCTGACCCTGTCTCACCAAAATCCAATTATCACATAATATGAAATTCTTTTGCCTTCACCATTTCTTTTATGAGAAAATATACTAATTAAGCTTTAATTTCATATCTTATTCAACCTCTAATTCAATTTCTACCATTTTTGGTGATGTTTCAAAGTCACACAACTATTGTTGTCCAAAATTGTTTTATTACAAAATTTCACTTCTACATAATTTCAGTTACTCCATTCTATCTTACCAAAAGATTCGCTCAAGTATCGAGCACATTGCTCACAACGTTTCACATAGATATACTTGCACTTATTCATCACATAGTCATGTACATATGTATTTTCACTTAGTTAATTTCCCGTTGAACTCATCGGAATAATAATAGATACCCGGTGGCCTGTGTATATACCACCCTTGTAACTAAAGCTCTCTGGTACGCATAGTAGCCTGCACTTAGTACTACACATGTGACCTATCAATCTGATACATGTAGTAGCCTGTACTTAGTACTACACATGTGACTTAACCATCTAATACACGTAGTAGCCTGCACTTAGTACTACACACGTGATAGAAGTTAACGGGTACGCATAGTAGCCTACACTTAGTACTACACATGCGACCTATCAATCTAGTACATGTAGTAGCCTGCACTTAGTACTACACACGTGACTAAACCATCTGATACACATAGAGGCTACACTTAGTACTACACATGTGATCAAAGTTAACAGGTACGCATAGTATCCTGCACTTAGTATTACACATGCGACCTATCAATCTGGTACACATAGTAGCCTGCACTTAGTACTACACACGTGACTCACAACGAATCATTTGTATCTCTTCTATTGCAAAGGTTCAATCAAGAAATTCTTCACTTTTCAACATTTTACTAACTCGTTTTTAGTCAATTCCAATTCGTAGTTTACATCAATTGATCACTCTATAGGCAGCCACATCTCATATAATAACAAAAGATAATAACATAAAAAGAATCGAAATATTATTTACATACAAACTTACTCGTTTCAAAGAATCATCATATTCTATCAAACTTCCAAATCTTTACCGGACGTACTTGAGTTGTGGCTTCATTCACATAGCAATATCTCATAATCACATGGCATTCCAACATTTTCATCATACGAGCAAAACATCAAGAACGGGTTATATCATCAAAATAATCACATAGTATCAAATTATTCACATAGCATTCAAATACAATATTGCATTATTAAAATCACATGAACTTACCTCGGGTTCGAGTACGACTATATATTCTGATTTAGTCCACAGTCTCATTCATTTCCAATCTATGCCCGAATCTCATTTTCCTTGATCTAAAATACCATATTTAGCTTACTAATTAGTCACATTATTCATATGGGTCCAAAAATCATAATTTTACAAATTTTCATTTTGACCCCTAAACTTTCACATATTTGCACTTTTGTCCCTAGGCTCGTAAAATGATTTTTATTTAATTTCCTTGCATTTTAAGCCTAGCCAAATCATTTTCATAACTGTAGCAGCCCCTAATTTCCACTAAATCACACTTTTATGACAAATTTTGTAACTTTTATAAAACGGTCCTTTTTTGACAATTTCACCGAAAATCACTTAGTAAAAGTCGTTTATTACACACCGACCATTCATATTCTACCATTAGACATCAAAAAACATGCATGTCATCCATGGGTAAATTTTTAAACACAAACCCTAGCTCAAAATATGGGTAGAAATGAGTAGATCTTGTTACGAGGATTTAAAAAACGTAAAAATCATTAAAAATGGGGCTAGAACAGGCTTACAGTCGAGCTTGGAAGCTTGAAAAACCCTAGATATGTCTTCTCCATGCAAGTTTCCGCCATGGGGTAGAAGATGGACAAAAATTGGCTTTTAATTTTGTTTTTAATTCATTTTAATTACTAGATTACCAAAATGCCCCTAACTTAAAAATATTCTATTTCACCCATTTCATGTCCATTTTTTGTCCAAAAAATTATCCATTGGTCTAATTACCATTTAAGGGTGTCCAATTTAAAATTTCATAACAATTAGACACCTCTAACATGTAGAATTCAACTTTTGCACTTTCTACAATTTAGTCCTTTTGACCAAATTGAATGCCCAAACGTCAAAATTTTCAAATGAAATTTTCACGAAATGATCCCATGATATTTTATACCATAAAAATATAATAAAAACAAATTTTATTGTGTTGGATTTGTGGTCCCGAAACCACTGTTCCGACTAAGCATAATTCGGGATGTTACAATCATCTCAAGAGTATACGCAACCAAAGTAATTGATTGAAGAGCCAGCTGAATTGGAACTGAAGGTTTTGTCTCCTCCTTTGAAATATGACTATTTGGATCTGTCTTCGACTTTACCTATCATTAATTCAGTTGAGTTGACCAAAGATCAAGAAGAAGAGGCACTTGTGATTTTGGAAAGGCATAAGAAGTGTACTGGATGAATTATTTCATATATTCGAGTCATGGGTTGGAGGATTTGTAGGAATTATAGGAAATTAAACAAGGCCACAAGGAAAGATCATTTTGGGTTTTCTTTCCCTAGTAAGATGTTAAACAAATTTGATGGGAAAGAAAATGATTACTTCCTAGAAGGGTATGGTTGGTAAGACAAATAGCCATTTGACACCACCATGGTCAATAACGATCCTGAATAAAATGGAGGGAGTTCTCTTCACTTTCTCTATCACTATTTAATAATTTTAGTTTTTTTCTCATTTGAATAAAATGCTAGACTTAGATAAAATTTTCTTTGGGTCATTACATTAATTAAAATTTTGTTTAGGAGATTGGGACTTAAATGAGACCATCTGTAACCCCTCCAATCTTTCCTGAGTGTTTAATTTAATGTAATATTTTGAAAAATATTTTTCTAAGTAGCCCGAAGAATTTAAGTATTTGTTTTGTTAAATAAAGGGTCAACTTTTAACCGAAGCACTAATTTCTTTGAGTTCTTTTTTTTTTTAGTTTACTTTCAGTACATGAGCTTAGGATCCAAACAGGAGCTGCCATTGGGATTAAGAAACTATTAGGAAGGAAATATTCAACCTTTTTCTACACAACTCTATAGACCTTACCTTGCTCCATCGCCACTCCCAAATAGCTCCATAGTGCATCTACCTTAACCCTTAATATCACAACCCTTAACACCCTAAATCACCATGCTAAACACCTTTATTCAAAGAAACTAACCATTGCACCTAAACCATCCTTAAAACTGCCACCCCTCCAACAATAAACCTTACCCTCAACTACTTACCCACCTACCCAAATTTGAAACCACCCTTAATAGATATTCTAAGTTTGACACTGAGAGTCCATTCATCTAGCACCATTCCACAAAGTGAACCACTCGATATAATGGTTATGCTGCAACACACGTAGTTGTAGCAACAAGATTACTGGAGATACCCAAAAATACGGGATGACTCAATCAGAGATGCATTTAAAATATATATTTCATAACCCGTTTGTTTTTGTGCCTGAATTTCCAGACTTTATACTTGAACCATGGACTTTAATATCGAGGAAGGAAAAAGATGAGTCGGATTCTGAGAGATCTGCAAATAAATAAAAAATAAGGGATCTTAACTTTATTTTATTTTCATTCTTAGGTTATTTAATGTTTTAGGATTAGGTTCTATTAGGATTTTTTTATCGCATAATAAAAAAAGAGGTAGAAATCACGAATAAAAATGAACAAGTCCTAAAATAAAAAGTGTGGCAATATATATGTAAATGTCTAGGATTGGATCTAGAGAGAGCTTGGTACTTAAGCAGTCAAACCAACTCACCTCCTTTTTTCTAGAATCCTACCTCGTGGATAGTATCTATTCACTTTTAACAATGATGTCATTGTTCATCTTAAATAGGGGGACCGAAAATTTGAAATTATTTCCTCTTAGAATAAATTTTTCTTTTAATTATGATTAGGTTATATTTTGTTCAAAAATTTGAAATTTTTTTAAGTATGCTAAACTTCAGTATGAATAAAGTTCAATTATTTCAGTAATTGCTATGTTAGCTGAATTATGACATAAATGTATTTTTAATAAAGCATGCAAATCATATTATAAAATTTTTAGTTCCTTAGGAAAGTTAGGCATGCATAAAAGTTTAAATCTCTAGAATTGACTTAGTAGTTTCTTGAGGTGAAATCCTAGGAAGCATGGAATGTTGAAAATGATTTAGGCAACTTTTGTTTGGACCGTTTGAGCCTTTCAAGCCAACCTTGATGAAATTTTATCCTTTAAAACCCAACTTTGGGACTATATGGCCTAATTTTATTTGAACCCTTGCAATATTTAGCCATCACTTTTCTCTTAATTATCTTTAAATTGTCCCAAACACTAGACTCAGTACTATTCAGAACATTCTTTGAAAATAAGTTTGGGGGAGTTGAAAAGAAGTATCAAATTCTCAAAAAATTTTAGTTTATACAAAAAAATGCTCGTGAAAAAAAGAAGAAGAGAAGGGCATATGTACTTGAAAGAAAATAAATGTACAAAAGAGCATGTGAGAGCGAAATAAGTTGGTGTATTGAAAGTAAATATTCCAAAGGTCAGATTGAAGCTAAGTCTAGGGTTTTAAGCCTGATTTTATCTATCTTTTACCTACCCCTAGCCTAGCCACGTTTCAGCCTAGTTAAAAGACCTATTGATTCAAGTTTCTATGCTACCTACATTAGTGGAGAGAAATTGCTATGCTCAACATATGAAGCCATAAATTAAACTTGATGATTGGAGCTTAATCTTAAATAAGGGAATAAAATCATATAGGTAGGGATTTAACATGTCTTTATTTAGTCTATTTATTCTATCATAATAATAATTGAGATTAATTTGAATGATATGTATACCTAAGTAGTGTAAATCTCAAAATTCTTGTTTTTGAGCATAAGTATAATAAATTCATAATTTTGGGAAGAATGTTGTTTTGAACGAATTTTTCAAATGTGTTTCTGAGAAATTCTTTTCAATTTTTGCATTACTCGGGAAGAGTAATAAATTAAGTTTGAGGGTGTGGAAACACGAAAATATAAAACACTTTTTCATGCCCTTTTAAACTCAAATTCACGCAGTTTCGGTAAAGTTCTTGTCAAAAAATGTATAATAATTATAAAATAACTAAATTGAACTTAAATTATTAACATTTTTAATTTTAATTAATTTTATAATAAATTTTGATCATTTTCGATAGATTCGCACAAAGAGCAAAAATTGGCTCGGCAGACACTGCTAGAAGCGCAAAACTAAGAAGCAAATTTGAAGCATCACAGCGAATTAATTTCTCAGCCTAAGACGGTCCAAATTATGAATATTAATTCATAATGTAATTAATGTTAATTTTAATCCAAATTATTTTGGGTTAAATAAATTATTATTAATTAATTATGAAAAGAGGCCTAGTTGAGTTGAACCGAGAAAATCGATCCGACAAAGCGTTGGGCACCTAAAACCGTCCCATATGCTCAACCAATCACCTTTTTTGGCTGATTATTTGGCTTGCGAAATATCCCTTTAAGACTCCTTGAATTTGCATTCAAACCCCTCCACTATTCATGCCTTACTAGATTTGCTCCTACCTGAAAATAGCAAGTTTGAAACCTTCAAACTTGCCACATGAGTGGCCGACCATGGGGAGAATCTATGGCTACTGAGTTTTTCTATTTTTAGCAGCCTAATCAACCTAAAAATACCCCATTGGCTACTCATTTCAAACATATCTCAAAACCACTCTTCCTTTCACTTCTCTCTCACTTTCTCTCTTCAATTCCCTTCCTTTGTTCTTCATTTGCTTCCCCATTCCCTTGCCAATTTAACTTATTGAAAAATATTCCTTCAACCACGTTTTGGAGTAGCATTCAAGTGTTCTTGGAAGTCTCAATTCAACAAGAACAAGTGGAGAAGGAGGAGCGGAGCAAACTAGTCAAGCCTCGGAGAAACACTGGTTTTGATTCTTGTTCCTTATCCTTTTAATTTTATTATTGTTGTTATGAGCATATCTATGAATAGTTGTGATGTTGATTTGTTTAATTTAATTAATATGGCTTAAATTTAATTCATGTTAGGTTGATTGCATTTTGTCCACCTCACTTATTAAAATTGTGTTTATGTTGTTATAGGCCTTGGTAAGATGCTTGATTAAGCAAAACCATGACTAAGTTATTCTTGCATTACAATTGTAAGGTATGAATTAATTATTTAAATAGATTGATATTGTAATTAATTGGCACAATACTTAATCAGTACATGTTTAATCATCTAAGGTAGCTGAGGGTTAAATTAACAATGGTATCTAACGATAGATTAGCCTTGCATAAGTTGCAAGATTATTATGATTAAACTGTTTCAAGGTAGAATTATATTGTTACCTCACGTAATCTTTTATGTGCTTATGAGATTGAATTAATTACTTGAATTGGCATAGAGATATGTGTAAGAGATTATATTTAGTTTCATAAGTATGTATATGCATTAACGCATTTTCTTATTAAAATTTCTTTAATTGGTTGAATTTACATAGAGATATAGTTTAGACATAAATGGATTTTAGTAGGTGAGTATGTTCATAAGTTAGCAAATTACCAAGTTTCCGTGAATTTATTCATAACAACATGAACATGAGATTAGTAATTCTAAGTTGAGAAATGTAATTAATCTAACACAATTATGTCGTATTGATTAAAATCATCTTTTAAAATTATGCATTGAAACTGTTATTTCCTTTTTATTTATTTTACTTAGTTAAAAATCTTTGTTTTTAATCACCTCCTCAAATCAAAATATTTTTCTTCACCAAAGTATTTTTAATTACATTCATAAACAATTATTTTCACAGTCCCTTTGGGTATGGTAACTCGACATTTACTTGTCACTTTATTACTTGTTGTGATTGTGTACACTTGCACATTTTTGTCGTTCCAGTGATGCTCTTATAATGAATTTATAACATCCTGAATTAGGGCCTAGTTGAAACAGTGGTTTCGAGACCATAAATCTAAAGTAGAAATAATTATTTTATTATTATTAGGAGGTCTATGATATGATTGCACGCTTGTGTGAAAATTTCATGAAGAAATTTCATTGATAAAGTGTCGAATTTGACATTTAGGACTAAATTGCAAAAGTTGCAAAATGTGAGTTCTAGAAGCCTTAAGTATGAAATTGCCATGGATTTTTAATTAGAGGTCCTTAAATAGAAATTTACCAAATTTCTATTTTTATGGACAAAAATGGGCATGAATATGAAAATTTTGAAAGAAGGCCTAAGGGCATTTTTGTCATTTGGTTAATAAAAGAATAAAAGGGGAAAATAAGTCAAAACTATATTAATCTTCTTCATGTGTGTGCTAAAAATTTGAAGAGCCATAGTTAAGGTTTTTCCTTCAACTTTTAAGCTCGATTGCAAGTACTCCCTAGCCCCGTTTTTAATGTTCTTTATGTTTTTGTGATCCTTGAAGCATGATCTACCTATTTCTAGCCTTATTTTGAGTTAGGGCTCGTGTTTAAAAAGTGAATCGTATGTGACATGCATGTATTTTGATGTTTAATGGATGAATATGAAAGTTTGATGTATGATAAACATCTTTTACTAAGTGATTTTTCATAAAACACCTAAAAATGACCTTGTTGTAAAATGTCTAAAATGAGTAGTAAGATGTGTGTTTTAATGGGAAATGTGGGCTGAGTTGAGTATGGGTTAAGTTCAGCTAGGCTTGGGTAATAAAGAAAATAAACACATTTCATTTTACGAGCCTAAGGACTAATTTGTAAATATGTGAAAGTTTAGGGGAAAAACTATAATTTTACCTAAATATAGTTTTTGGACTTATTTGAATAATGTGATGATTAAATGAGCTGAGTTTGCTATTATAGATCAAGAAAAACGGAGTCCGAACCTAGACCGGGGAAAGAACAAGATTTTGTACTAAATTGAATTAATTGTCCATATTTTGTACCGAGGTAAGTTCATGTGTAAATAATGCAATGATATATAATGTTTTAATAATTTATTAACACTATGATTAATTATTATGACAAGTGTATGAACGATGTTATAGTCTATGAGCATGACATTTTGAAGGAGTTCGACGAATATGTGATATCGAGAAAAACCTCGTTTGAACCTTAGGAATAATTTAGGATACAATGTGACATGTCACTAGGAACTATGTGATTATGAGCTCATGAGATTATGTGTATATGTGACTATGTGAGTCCAGGTGCTAGTCTTGTGCGTTCTATCAGTGGCTGGGTAGCCCGGCATGTGTTGCGCGTACCTATCAACTTGTGTGAGGAGCTAGAGTAGTTACGTCCTGACTGTCAGCTTGTGTGAGCAAGCCCGTGATTAGCTTGAGAGCAAGCAATGTGTGATTGTGATATGAGGTAGCATGTAGCAACGTTTGAAGCACTATGTGCAAGTCTTTCGTTTATCCAATAGTATTCAGAGTGTTCAAAGGGTAAACTTGTGAGTTATTCGAGAAGTAATTCAATGATGAGGGAATATGACAATGTGTTACAAGTTGCTATAGGTATGTAAGAAAGACTCATATGAATGAGCTCGGTATGTGATGAACTTTTGGTAAGATTGAAAATGTGTAAGTTATGTCTACAAATTTAAGTTATACCTATGAATTTATGATGACACATAAGTAAACTATGTTATGTCAATGGTATTTATATATATGATTATGTTGCTATTTATTTGCATGTGAAATTACTAAGATTAATGCTTACTCCCCTCTCTTTTCCATTTTTTTATAGTACGTCAAGCTAGCTCAGGGATCGAAGGACGTCAGAGACTCGATCACACTATCAACTGGACATTTGGGTATAGTTAGTCTCAACATTTTGAGTATGACATGTATATGGACTTGGTCTTTTTGTTATCTGTCATATTGGTCTAGCCAAATGTGTTGGCTTATGGTAATATTTGATTCATTTTGTATATGGCCATGTGATATGGTTCATATTAATTATTTGGGTTGTAACCCTAATTAACTATGCAAGCATGCAATGTGTTATGCTTGATGTGGTTGTTGCTTGTGGATGATGATAGATGCCGTATGTGCTAAATGAATGAATCCTGGCTAATATGTATGACCAAAGCTATGGTATAATTGAGTAAATTGGAAGTAGGTTTACCATGATGAATAAATATGAAATTTGTGTGGAATGCTACATGAAAGCATGATGGTTCGGATAGGTGATATGTTGACATTACAAAGTCATTGATTAATCAAAATTATGAGTATTTGAGTGACTAAATATACTATGTTGCATACCATAAAAGATGTATGAGTGAATAAGCATTTAAGGGTGACAAATGGCTTGGAAAATTAGACTCAAAGTTGTCCACATGGTAGACAAACAGGCGTGTGTTTAGGCCGTGTGTGACACACGGTTTGCCCCATGGGCGTGTGATTCGACCGTGTGTCCCTTGCACCCTAATTAATGCTACACAAAACACCCAGTAGTAAACACACGGGCAGAGACATGAGCGTGGTCTAAGCCATGTGAATGATACAGCCTCAGGACATGGGCGTGTGCCCAGGCTGTGTGAAGTCTGCACTTAATTTTTGGAATTTAATTCCCGATACTGTCTGAGCACACGGGCATGTGACTTGGCCGTGTGACCCTAATTGTGTTGATGATGTCATAAACAAAGAGTTACACAGGTTGAGGACAAGGGCGTGTCCCAAGCCACACGGGCATGTGTGATCGGAAAGCCTACCCACACGGCCGTGTGACCCTGTTTCATGAAAATTTTTCTAAGTTTTTCTGAAGTTCTCAGATTAGTCCCAAACTACTCCCGATGTATGTTTCGTAGGCCTATATAGGAGACAATTTGCATGTTTATGAATGGTTTTAAATTGAGCAAAGTTTTATGGTCGGTTGTGTATGTTTGCTGGTGTTTAAGTCCGATAATGCCTCGTATCCTATCCCGATGTCAGACACGGGTAAGGGGTGTTACATTTAGTGGTATCAGAGCTACAATTTAGTCAATTCTCGGACGAATGTAGCATGTGTATGAGTCTAGATATACATGACATATATATATTATGATAGTGTGACGACTCTTGACTATTTTGAAATGTGTTTTCATATAGTAAATGGATCCCGACAGAGCAGTGGCAGATGATGTTGAAAGTGACACGCTTGCACCCGCTGAAGGGGCATTGTCGTCTGATAGTAGACCTCCTATAGTTAGTCGACGAGAAGAAGGCAGGGAAGCCTTTCTCTATATGATGAACGCCTGGTATACAGAGTTCGTTCGAATGAACCCGAACACTCAACCCCTCCACCCCCTCCTATTCCTCAGCCTATTCCTATGGTACGGTTTTATGGGACTAAATAGACCTCCAATGGATAAAATTTGAAAGCAAGGGGCTGAAGAGTTCTGAGCTAGTAAAGATGATAACCTTGAGAGGGCAAAGTTCTGGCTCGAGAATACCATTAGGGTGTTTGATGAGTTATCATGCACACATAAGGAATGCATGAAGTGTGTTGTTCCCTCCTGAGAGACTCGACTTATCAGTGGTGGAACACCCTTGTGTCGATGGTACCTAGGGAAAGAATTAGCTAAGAATTTTTCCAAGAAGAATTCCGTAAAAAGTACATTAGCCAGACATTTATTGATAAAAAAAGGAAAAAATTCCTCAAGTTAAAAAAAGGCCAAATGATAGTGACGGAATATGAGCGTGAGTTTGTGAGACTGAGTAAATACGCTTGAGAACATGTATCGATTGAGGCCATCATTTGCAAAAGATTTAAAGATGGATTAAACGAAGACATCCGATTTTTGGTGGGTGTCCTTGGACTGAGAGAATTTGTTGTGCTCGTAGAGATAGCTTGTAAGACCGAGGAATTGGCTAAAGAGAAGAGAAAAGCTGAGTTAGAGTCTCAAGATTCAAATAAGAGACAGATGGGTAAATCATTTCAGTCCTTAACTAAGAAATCGAGAGAGTTTAATACTCGATCGAGAGTTTCAGCTGGGTTTTTGAGCAGGAACCATGGGAAACAGTATTCGAGTCATAAGACTTAAACTACTTCGATAGCGAGTGTGGGTAACGCTCAACCTAATAGACTTGAGTGCCAACATTGTGGCAAATGTCACCCTGGTGAATGATAGATGAATAGCCGGGTATGTTTCAAGTGTGGTTCACATGATCATTTTATCAAGGATTGTCCTGAGACAGTTGAAAAGGAAAAATTTTAGAGTGCGAGATCGGGCAATGCTACTTCCAGGGGGAGACAATAGAAGAATCCGAGAAATAGAGTGAATAGTAAGAATGCACCTAGAGAACCAGCTGTGAGACCCGGGGGTAGAGCACCAGCGAAGACTTACGCCATTTGTGCTCGTGAAGAGGCTTCATCCCCTGATGTGATTACAGGTACTTTTTCTCTCTATGATACTTCTGTTGTTGCTTTGATTGATCCGGGATCTACCCATTCATATGTATGTCTGAAACTGGTGTCTAGCATGAATATGCCCGTTGAGTCTACAGAATTTGTAATAAAAATGTCAAACCCTCGAGGCAAGCATGTGATAGTTGAAAAAGTATGTAAGAATTGCCCTTTAATGATTAGAGGTCATTATTTTCCGGCTAATCTCATGCTTTTGCCGTTTGATGAATTTGATATAATACTTGGTATGGATTGGTTGACCATGCATGATGTAGTAGTAAACTATGGAAGGAAAATCATTGAATTGAAATGTGAAAGCGGTGATATTCTTCGAGTTGAATCAGATGAATCAGATAGCTTGTCTGTAGTGATTTCTTCTATGACTACTCAAAGATGTATGCGAAAGGTTATGAAGCTTATCTTTCCTTTATGTTGAATATGAAGGAGTCTGAGTTAAAAATTGAGTCAGTGCCAATAGTATGTGAATATCCAAATGTGTTTCCGGAAGAGTTTCCCGAATTGCCTCCAATTAAGGAAGTTGAGTTTGGCATTGAATTAGTTCCTAGTACTGCACCTATTTCGATTACTCCGTATAGGATGGCTCCGACAGAGTTAAAGGAGTTAAAAGTCCAGTTACAAGAGTTAACGAATAAAGGTTTCGCGAGATCTAGTTATTCTCTGTGGGGCGCACCGGTGCTATTTGTGAAAAAGAAATATGGTTCAACGAGATTGTGCATTGACTACCGATAGCTCAATAAGGTAACCATAAAGAACAAATACTCCTTACCAAGAATCGATGACTTGTTTGACCAATTAAAGGGAGCAATAGTATTTTCAAAGATAAACTTGAGGTCCGGTTACTACCAATTGAGAGTTAAAGATTCAGATGTACTGAGGACTGCATTTCGGACGAGGTATGGTCACTATGAATTTTTGGTTATGCCTTTTGGTTTAACGAATGCTCCTGCGGTATTTATGGATTTAATGAATCGTATTTTCCAACCATACTTAGATAAATTTGTGGTTGTTTTTATTGACGATATACTAATTTATTCTCGTGATGAGGCCGAGCATGCCATGCACTTGGGAACAGTTTTGAAAACCTTGAGGGACTAGAAGTTGTATGCTAAGTTTAGTAAAAGTGAGTTTGGCTTTGAGAAGTCGGATTCTTGTGGCACATTGTTTTGGGTGATGGCATTCGAGTAGATCTGAGTAAGAGTTCAGCTATTGTTGAATGGAAACCGCTGAGGAATGTGTCAGAGGTTAGAAGCTTCCTAGGCTTAGTCGGTTATTACAGACAGTTTGTTAAAGGATTTTCCATGATTGCTACTTCGATGACGAGATTGTTATAGAAAGATGTTAGTTCGAATAGACAGAAAAATGCCAATGGAGTTTTGAGAAACTAAAGGCATTATTGACTGAGGCTCCAATCTTAGTGCAACCTAAACAGGGAAAAGAATTCGTGGTTTATAGTGATGCATCCTTGAATGGATTGGGTTGTGTGCTTATGCAAGAAGGCAAGGCAACAGCTTATGCCTCGAGGCAGTTGAAACCGCATGAGAAGAATTATCCGACACATGATTTGGAATTGGCTACTATTGTGTTTGTGTTGAAGATTTGGAGACATCATTTGTATGGTGGGAAATGTCATGTGTATACTGACCATAAAAGTCTAAAGTACTTGATGACTCAAAAGGATTTGAACCTACAACAACAGAGATGGCTAGAGTTATAAAAGATTACGAGCTAATGATTGATTATCACCCGGGAAAGGCAAACGTGGTCATCAATACCTTGAGTAGGAAATCCTTGTTTGAATTAAGAGCTATTGTAAGACCCCTAACCCGTATCCGTCACCGGACTAGGGTTAAGAGGCATTACAGGACATATCGAAACATTTCACAACCATTTCACAATAAAAAATCATGCATTATCATATCAAAGTCAAAAATCAATATAAGGTCCCTTTCTTAGGTCAACAAGACCTTAAACATGCATTAGGTAGTGGTCGGGACTAAACCAAATACATACAAATTTTTCTAAAATTTAACAATTTTTCTAAGTTACAAAAGTCACACGCCCGTGTGAACAGGCCGTGTACCTCACACGGCATTAGACATGTCCGTGTATCCGGGCTGTGGTGAAATAGAGCATACATACTGACTTGTCCACACGGCCTCAAGACACGCCCGTGAGCCAGGCCGTGTGAAAATTAAGGAGGCTACTGACTTGGGTTACACGACCAGTCACATGCCCGTGTCTCTAGCACGTGCTCAAAACTGACTTAGCCACACGGCTTGGCACACGCCCGTGTGGTCAACCCAGACTCATTTCGAAATGGCCCTCGAGCAACACGGCAGAGACACACGCCTGTGTCCCTGCCCGTGTGGGCAAAAATAGGCCTCTTACAAGGCCAATATGCAACCCATTTTTGGTCCTCCCCACAAGCATCATTTGCACCATAATTTCAACCAATTTCATTCCTAAAACATACATCGTTCATGTCATATTATTATCAACCTAATTCATGCTTATAATCCATATCAAATCACGCCAAATCATAAGCCAAAGTCATACCAAAACCTATGTTTCTTAACCTCAATTTACTTCATTCAATCTCATGCCATAATCTTACCAATTCCTCAAATAAGCACATACCAAAATCTTACCAAATTGACCAATTCCTTTTGGCCATCCATGAACACATCATATTGGAAATATTGCATCACATAGTTTATACTCAAAAGTCATTCATAAACACAACCAAAACCAAGCCATATCACATGGTTGAATATTCATAACTCAAAAACATATCTTAATATAACTAGACTATACATGCCACACTTAAATATTTACACTTTCAAAAGGTACCAAAATTAAGTTTGATAGTGTGGTGATGATCCTCGACAATACCTGACCCTCCAGTAGCTTCGATATCTAAAACAGAATGCAAACACACACAAAGTAAGCTTTCAAAAGCTTAGTAAGCCAAATAGTAATAAAATTATCATTTTAAGCATATAAGCATCATAAAATACATATACTCCATAGCCAAATACTATCACAAACCACATAGTTCATATACATTTCAGATATTCCCAATTCATTACACATATAGCATGATTTCTCATACTTGTATCACATACCAACACTTGCACATATATTTACTTCTCATTAACAAATGTGGAACACATCTATATGTACCTGAATCGATTATTCTTTCATTCAATCACATATTTCTTAGAATGCCTATTGAACCGTACAAAATTAAATAGGATACGTGGATAACTTGGAAAGCTCATACAATGCCAACGTCCTAAATGTGGTTTTACATGTAATCAAATATCGATGCCTTTGTCCTAGATAGGGTCATACACAAAATCGAATACAATGCCAATGTCCCAGACATGGTCTAACATGAAAACCTCAAATTGATGCCAACGTCCCAGACGTGGTCTTACACAAATCACATATCAGAAATCCTATGTCATGACATATGTATCCTAACTATTCCTATGGTTCGTACGGGGCTTTCGGACATTATCACATTATCAAAACTTTCTCAATTTCACATATTCAACTTTTATAACCATTCATCACAATTTAATATCATATAAACATGAATAAATCAATTCAGACGCATTTATTTGTATATAGACTTACCTTGTACAGAAATGAACGGAAACGAACGACTATTCAACGACTTTTGACTTTCCTCGATCTAATTCCGTTTTCTTTGGTTTTTTATCTAAACACGTTCAAATTTGACTTATTCCATCTCACATTTATTCAAATCAATCCATAAACACATATTTAGGGCATTTTACAAATTAGCCCTCACATTTTCACATTCTAATATTTTAGTCCCTATTTCATAAAATTACAAAATATGCATAATTTCCTTTCACACATTCCTAGCCAAATTTTATTTTAGTTCATATAAGCCCAAATATTTCATTTATTTCACATTTTAACCAATAAATTTCTCATTTTCACAATTTAGTCCAAAATACTCAAATTCATCAAAATTCCCAATACAAAACATAGGAATCTAACACATATCTTTCATTTTCTATCATCAAACTTCATAAAACTCACATTATCAACAATGCCACATCTTAAAATCATAATCAAATTCAGAAATTGACGTATGGGCTTGATAGAACATAAAGCAACGATCATAAAAACGTAGAAGTCATCAAAAACGGATCAAAAACCATACCTTAATCATCAATTTCCTTAGCCGAACCCTAGCAATCCTTTTTCTCTTCTTAACCTTAATGATAATGGATGAAAAAATTTTGATTTTTATTTTAATTAGAACATTATTTATTAACTAATTACCTTATTAACCTTAATGATATAATATAAAAGCTTTAAAATGGTTGTCCTGTAACGCCCTAATTTTCGGGATTTCGGGATTTCTGAGAATTTTGCAAATTGTAGGATTTCTATGTTTTGATTGCTGGATGTAAGTCTAAGTATGTTAGTGGGCCTTTAGAAGGCCCAAGTCTAAGTTAAAAACCGGAAGATTTAACTAATCTTAGTTCCACAAGAAAAAGGGGTTCTGGTAATTTGGGCTTTTAAGAATTTAATAGGTAAAATAAATCACAAGGAAGCATTTGGAAAGGTGGCATGTGACGCCACTAAGAAGGCTGTAAAAGTGGCGTGTGGATGGCTAGGGGGAACTGAGGTTCAAGTCACAATAAGAGCATATTAAGGGTATTATTTTTATGAATAGGAATGGTAAGTAATGGAACTCAAGTAAAAGTCTGTCAGGAGGTGTTTGAGCTGCTCAGGAGATTGAGTAAGGAGGGGATAAGGGAGAAGATTTAGCAGTTAGGAAGAGCAGTGTTGGCCGAATGGTGGACTCTTGAGGAGCAAGAGTTGGCCGGCCAAGGGTCTCTAGTATAGGGATTCAGCTAGGTCTTTGAAGGGGAAATTTCGGCATTTGGGATGAGTGGTGCCGTCCCTAGCAATTATTTTTCCTTCTATTTCACATTTATTTTCTTTGGTTTTCCGAAATAGGTTTGGCTTAGGGTTTCTTACTCTCTTTTTGCTAATAGTTGAACCTAGAAGCCTCATTGTGCCATTTTCTCCATAGCCGAATACTACCTCTCATCTTTTTCCTTCTTATTCCATCTTTTCTTTTCCATAATCGAACCTATACTATTCTTCCTCTGTCTCATCCTTTATTTTTCCATCTTTAATTTTCTTCAATAGCTGAATCTTGTGGTAGCTGAACTTTTCTTCTCTTACTTCTTTAAAAACTGAAACCTACATACCGGTGGTGAAAGAGGCCGAATCTTTGGTTGTTTGAATCTACTTCTTATTGTAACTGTGGTGGATTGGAGATAAAAATCACAGATAGGAGCATTCTTCTGAACCGATCGACGTTAGGTAAGTCTTTCGAACAAACTGTCATTAGTCTCATTGCTTTTAGAAAGGAAAAGTCGAAACCCTTAGGGGTGGCTAGCGTTTTGGACTAAGGGATTTGCGTTTTTCTATTGGTTATATAAGCAGTAGTATGGACAAGGGGATATACAGCAAAGGGCTTGAGGACTTATTCGGTTGGCTCTCCAGATCTAACCCATATTTCGGTAAAAGGTAAGGAACTCTAGGATCTAAAGTTGTGTTGGCCAAATATGGTAAGGGGTTAAATACGTAGTTTGTTTTCGATCTATAGATTGACGTGTTAGTAATTCAATTGTAGGTAGTTCGTGTGTGGATCTCGCCAACGTACCGTCATAAATCAGGTGTGTAACTGACACCCTCTCATAGACTAGATCGGCAAAAGCTAAAAAGCCGAAATGTCGAAAAGCCGGTGTTTTGTGAACTTGCAAGTGTGCGAATGCTCATTAGATAGATCGATTAACTTATTTGGTAATTTAAGTGATAAGATTGCAGAGTGCATGATTTCACGCATTCTGATATTTTTGGGCTTAATGGGCCATAATCAGGTTAATGGGCCAACGGGCCCAACGCGGTAAGAACGCTCGGTAAGCGTCTCTGTTAATACGTTATTGGCTGTAATATGCATGAAAACCCTAAAATAGTTAATTTACTAGAATACCCCTGAATATGGAATTTTACCATTTTACCCCTAAGTGTAAAATTACCGTTATACCCCTCGGTTAATTGTGACTGAAATGCATGATATTCTGATATTGTATGATGTATGCCATGACATGTATATCTGTTGTATGGGATGGGTTATATTGATGGAGGAAGTATTCCGGTGGCTCTGCCACAAATATCTGTTCTGGTGGCTCTGCCACAATATCTGTATTTGGTGACGCTGTCACAATATTTGTTCTGGCAGCCATGTTGCAAATTCTGTGGCGTGTAGCGGATGGGTGGGTCGAGTAGTCTCCCCACATGGCGTAAGGTTGGATATGGGTTGGGTTCTGCATACATGAAATATCTGTTCTGCATCTATTATGAGCCTCGGGCTTGTTCTGAATTCTGCATAGGGCTAAGGCCCAGTTTAATCTGTTTATGTGGTTTGAGTTGATTTGGACTATGGTTGGGTTAGTTTACACACTGAATTCCCAAACTCATCCCTTATTTCCATCCATGCAGGTAATCCCCAACCATAGTGGGCTTGGAGCTAGAAGGGATTCGGAGTAGCCACACGTTCTGCAAATTTCAGTTTTCTTCTGGGGAATTGGACATCTTTTCATTTACTTTTATGATTTGAGTTTTAAGTTGTAATAAGGCCGCTTTAATTATTTAAATTTTTTAATATGTTTTATTTAGAATAGATATATTAATCGCTGAAACTGATTAGCTTTAGGGCGCGTTTTTTTTCAAAACGGTAATTGGTTTCAAAATATCACAACAACAAGCAAAACTTCTGCAACGAAAACGTTTTTCAAAACTTAATCACTTTTCTCAAAATGAACTTATTCAAATTGGATTCCTAAGAATATACACGAAGTTAAGGTGTGGAAATGGTGGTGTGCATGTCTAGGATTGGATCCTATGAGAGCTTGGTACTTAAGCAATCCGCTGGACTCACCTCCTCTTCTTCAGTTTCCTACCTGGTGCTCAGCTTCCATTCACCTTAACCAACGATGAAATTATCTTTTAAACGCTAAGTAAGTTTTCTAGATTAAAATTAAAAATATAAAATGTTTTTAATGCTTCGATGTGGCACGTTGGATTCGGTCATAACGTCTAGACCGGGTTTGGGGTGTTACATTTAGTGGTATCAAAGCCAGGTTGCAACAACTCGACTGTGGAATGGGTTTATAAAAACAAGGGTTTTTCGAAAATAAAATTTTTACAAAGTTACGTAACTCGATTTTCAAAATTTGGATCTTTAGAAGGTGGCATTCTGAATCTCCGGCCCAAGTCTGTAAGTACTATTCTGAACTTTTTTGAATTTTTTTCTCTCTCTGAATTATCTATCTGTATAACTTAGTAGGATGATTTTGAAACTATAGGAAATTTTGGTAATAGACTGAGACTGTAGCTAGACTTCAATTCTGCAGAAAACAAACTCTGAATTACTGTCTGTTCATAAAGCATTTGGGATAAACACTGAAACATTTAGCTGATGCCTAAAATTTGTAATTAGATAATATGATATGAGTACGAGAGCAGCTCGTGGAAGGGGCCGTGGACGTCGCCGAGGTAGTGCACGGGCAGGATCTTCGTCTTCAGGACATATGCCGGCGGCAAATGCACCAGTACCCTTAGCAACAGAGGTGGAGTCTCACGATCGAGGTACCGAGGATGACGCTCTATCTCAGGCGATGCTTCGTGTACTGGAGAGGGTTGTCGGGGCAAGTACTGGTAATGGAATTTGAGGACCTATTTCTGAGCGACTCCAGGCTAATGGAGCGGAAATCTTTAGGGGCGTGTCTGGTGTAGCCCTGAACGTGGTGGAATATTGGTTGGAGGCCACGGAACAGATTATGGATGACTTGGATTGTTCCGTAGAGCAAAAGCTGAAGGGAGCCGTATCATTGTTGCGAGATGAGGCTTACCAGTGGTAGCTCATGTGAGAGATGGGACCCCAGCTGATAGGGTAACTTAGGAGCTGTTTAAGACGACCTTCAAGGGAAAATATGTTGGGGCAAGTTATATGGACGCTCGCAGGAAGGAATTCCTAAATCTGGTTTAAGGGGGTAGGTCGGTCGCTGAATATGAGTCTAAGTTTCTGAAGCTGAGCCGGTATGCCATTGGGATAGTCACTACGGAGTATGAACATAGTGTTCTTAGAGATGAACTTAGGGTGCTGATTGCTCTGCAGAGGGAGCGTGACTTTGCTGCGTTGGTAGAGAAAGCGAAGATAGCCGAGGAGGTGAAGCATGCTGAAAGGCAGGATCGTGAGAAGGATCGGAACCGTTTTAGGAGGGATTCAGGACCTTTGGAGGGTGCAAATAGGAATATTAAAAGAGCTAGAGTAGAGGAGCCAGTTCTAGCAGTTCTGGTGAATTTTGTTAGACCACAAGTCTGTAGGGATTGTGGTAAGGTACATCTGGGCTAGTGTAGGAAACGTTCTGGTGCTTGCTTCCGGTACAGATCTATGGAGCATAGAGTTAGGGACTGTCCACAGAAAATAGATCAGATTCCAATTGTAGAACAGAGGGTTGTTCAACCAGTGAGAGGTGGACTACAACCACCGAGAGGACGTGGACAAGGTAGGGGTGGTAATGGAAATGGTCGAGGATGAGGAGCACCTGGTAAGGGTGCCAAAAATGTGGAGGCTCGACAGCCAGTGTTGATGTATGCAGCTCGTCGTCGAGAGGAGGGTGATGCACCTGACGTTATAACAGGTATGTTTTTTTATTTATAGCATGTCGTACACTGCTTTATAGATATTGGGTCGACTCATTCGTATGTTGCATGTGCCATATCTGGGTCGTTGGGTGTGCACTCTGAGGAGACTGTGAGTGGGGTATCGGTACTAAGCCCTTTGGGTCACTCGGTTAGGGTAGACAAACTGTATAGGGCGTGCCTTTAGAAACTTAAGGGAAGATTTTCTCTAGAGACTGGATGGAGCTACTGTTCGGAGAATTCGACCTCATTCTGGGAATGGACTAGCTAGTTAAGCAAAAGTCAACTTTGGATTGTGCTGCTAAGCAAATGGTGTTAAGGACCGCAGAAGGTGAGGAGGTTATGGTGATTGGTGAGCGAAGGGATTATTTGTCCAATGTGGTGTCGGTATTGAGGGCCGAAAAGTGGATTCGTAAGGGTTGTGAGGCTTATTTGGCATTTGTAAGTCAATCGGAGACTAAGGGAGTAACGATGGATAAGGTTAGAACCGTTAAGGAATTCCAAGATGTTTTTCCAGAGGAGCTTCTAGGATTGCCTCCAAACCGAGAAATCGAGTTTGGAATCGACTTGCTGCCTGGAATGGCACCAGTGTCCATCGCACCATATAGGATGGCACCGAAGGAGTTAGTGGAGCTGAAAGCTCAAATTCAAGAATTGTTGGATAGAGGTTTTATTAGGCCAAGTGTGTCTCCATGGGGAACACCAGTGCTATTCGTGAAAAAGAAGGATGGGACGATGCACATGTGTATTGATTATCATCAGTTGAACAAAATGACGATTAAGAATAAGTACCCTCTGCCAAGAATTGACGATCTGTTCGACCAACTTAGAGGAGCTTCTGTATTTTCCAAGATTGATCTTCGATCTGGATATCATCAGTTAAGGGTCAAAGAGGCAGATATTTATAAGACGACATTCAGGACTCGGTAAGGTCATTACTAGTTTCTGGTTATGCCATTTGGACTGACAAATGCTCCTGCAGCATTTATGGATCTGATGAATCGTGTGTTCCAACCATTTTTGGATCGGTTCGTAGTCGTCTTTATTGACGATATTTTGGTATATTCTGAAATTGAAGCGAAACATGATGAGCATCTCCGCATTGTGCTGCAGGTGTTGAAGGAGAAGGAGCTTTACGCAAAAATTCAGCAAATGTGAATTCTGGTTGAGGGAGGTAACTTTCTTAGGACATGTTGTCTCTGCTGAGGGGATTAAGGTGTACCCTCGAAAGATTAAAGCAATTTTGAAATGGAAGCCACCTAGGACGGTGTCGGAAATTCAGAGTTTCCTAGGGTTGGCAGGATACTACAGAAGGTTTGTAGAAGGTTTTTCTGTGATGGCAGCACCTTTGACGAAACTCATAAGGAAATGAGTACCATTTGTTTGGACTGAGAAGCAGCAAGAATCTTTTGAGAAGTTGAAGAAAGTTCTGACTGAAACACCTATCTTCTACCATAATGTCTACACTCGGGTTGATCGGATCAGACATTTCCAACACTTGCAATAGAAGTAGCTGGAGCTCTGAAACTCGAATGTGATCTAGTACGATCTCTACTCGAATGTCCCACATTAGCCTTTGAATGGCTAAAATCATCTCGAAATTTCTTTAATGCTGAATGAAATGACTTGCTCAATGATCTGTTTCGCACTTTTCTTGCTTCTGAATCAACTATTCTTTTCTCTTTCCCGAGTTCTTCAGCCTTACATGCTCGTTCAATAAGCACAACAAACTCTATTATCTCCAAAATTCTAACTAAGATGCAAATATCTTCATTTAAGCCGTCTTCAAACCTTTTACACATTATTTCTTCCGTCGAGATACATTCTCGTGCATACTGGCTCAATATCACAAATTCTCACTCATATTTCGTAACAGATATATGACCCTGTTTTAGTTCAAGAAACTCTTTGCGTTTCTGATCGATGAATCTCTGACTGATGTATTTCTTTCGAAATTCAGCTTGAAAGAAATCCCAGGTGAGTTATTCTCTCGGAACCCTAGATATCAACGTCTTTTACCAATGATACGCCTTATCTCTCAGAAGTGAAACGACAAATTAAATACATTCATCTGGAGTACATGATAATTTGTTGGACACTCGTATCATATTCTCTAGCTCGAGTTCAGCTCTCTCTGCATCATCATTAGTAGTAGCACGAAACTCTTTGGCCCTATATTTTCTAATTTTATCAACCGGAGGCTTATTCAACTGAATCGGATTAACTTGTGGCATGACAGGGACTTGTGGAGGATTTAGCGAGGGTGAAGGTTGTGGCACGGTCGGATTAGTTCTCATATACTGAGTGAGCCAATCATTCTTCATTTGGTAAAAGGCTTGCTTAGCCTCTTCCTCGTGGCTGCTAGTAGCAGGTCTAAAATTAGATGGCGCTATCCCTTGAGCGGGAGTAGGCGCATTACCTTCAACATCGACAGCTACGGCTCGTTCGGGATCCATTTACTATAAAAAAACACATTTTCATCATCAGGAATCATCACACTATCGCAGTTCATATATATGGCATGTATAGCTAGACTCACACACGCTATGTTAGTCCTAGAATCGACTAAACCGTAGCTCTGATACCAACCAAATGTAACACTCCTAACCCGTATTTGTCGCTGGACTAGGGCTAAGAGGCATTACCATAAATATCAGAACATTTTACAGTCATTTCTCAATAAAAATCATACATTATCATATCAAAATCAAATATCAATATCAGGTCCCTTTCTTAGGTTAACAAGACCTTAAACATGCATTAGGAATAGGTCAGGACTAAATCGAATACATACAAATTTTTTCTGAAATTTAACAACTTTTCCAAGTTACAAAGGTCACACGCCTGTGTGAATAGGCCGTGTGCCTCACACGACATTAGACACGCTTTTGTATCTAGGCCATGGTGAAACAGAGCATACATACTGACTTGTCCACACGGCCACAAGACACGCTAGTGTACCAGGCTGTGTGAAAATTAGGGAGGCTACTGACTTGGGTTACATGGCCAGTCACACGCCCGTGTGTCTAGCCTGTGCTTGAAATTGACTTAGCCAAACGGCTTGGCACATGCCCGTGTGTGCAACCGTGTGGTCTACCCAGGCTCATTTCGAAATTGCCCTTAAGCAACACGGTAGAGACGCAAGCCCATGTGGGAAAAAATAAGCCATTTACAGGGCCAATATGCCACCCATTTTGGGTCCTCCCTACAAGCAGCCGTGTGAAAATTATGGACGCTACTGACTTGGGTTGCACAGCCAGTCACACACCCATGTGTGCAACTGTGTGGTCTACCTAGGCTCATTTTGAAATGGCCCTCGAGCAACATGGCAAAGAAACACGCCCGTCCTACCCGTGTGGGCAAAAATACGCCATTTACAAGGCCAATATGGCACCCATTTTGGGTTCTCACTACAGGCATCAATTGCACCATAATTTCAACCAATTTCATTCCTAAAACATACATCATTCATGTCATATTATTATCAACCTAATTCATGCTTATAATCCATATCAAACCATGCCAAATCATAAGCCAAAGTCATTCCAAATCATATGTTTCATAACCTCAATTTACTTTATTCGATCTTATGCCATAATCTTACCAATTCCTCAAATAAGCACATACCAAAATCTTACCAAATTGACCAATTCTTTTTGGCCATCCATGAACACATCATATTGGAAATATTGCATCAAATAGTTTATACTCAAAAGTCATTCATAAACAAAACAAAAACCAAGCCATATCACATGGCTGAATATTCATAACTCAAAAACATATCTCAGTATAACTAGACTATACATGCCATGCTTAACTATTTACACTATCAAAAGGTACCAAAATTAAGTTTGATAGTATGGTGATGATCCTCGACAATCCTCTAGCCTCCAGTAGCTTTGATATTTAAAACACAATGCAAACACACACAAAGGAAGCTTTAAAAAGCTTAGTAAGCCATATACAAACAAACTTATCATTTTAAGCATATAAGCATCAGAAAATACATATACTCCATAGCCAAATACTATCACAAACCACATAGTTCATATACATTTCACATATTCCCAATTCATTACACATATAACATGATTTCTCATACCTATATCACATATCAACACTTGTACATATACTTACTTCTCATTAACAAATGTTGAACACATCTATATGTACCTGAATCGGTTATTCATTCACTCAATCACATATTTCTCAGAATGCCTGTTGAACCGTACAAAATTAAGCAGGATAAGTGATAACTTGGAATGCTCATACAATGCCAACGTTCCAGACGTGGTCTTACATGTAATCAAATATCGATACCTCTATCCTAGACAAAGTCTTACACGTAAATCTCAACTCGATGCCAACATCCAGACGTGGTCTTACATGAAATCACATATCAAAAATCCTATGTTATGACATATGCATCCTAACTATTCCTATGGTTCGTACGGGGCTTTCAGACGTCGTCACATTATCGAAACTTTCTCAATTTAACATATTCAACTTCTATAACCATTCATCACAATTAAGTATCATATAAAAATAAAGAAATCAATTCAAATGCATTTATTTGTATATAGACTTACCTCGTACGGAAATGAACAGAAACGAATGACTATTCAACGACTTTCGACTTTTCTCGATCTAATTTTGTTTTCTTTGGTTCTTGATCTAAACACATTCTAATTTGACTTATTCAATCTCACATTTATTCAAATCAATCCATAAACACATATTTAAGGCATTTTACAAATTAGCCCTTATATTTTCACATTCTAACATTTTAGTCCCTATTTCATAAAATTACAAAATATGCATAATTTCCTATCACACATGCATAGCCATATTTTCCTTTAGTTCATATAAGCCCACATATTTCATTTATTTTACATTTTAACCTTGAATTTCTCATTTTCACAATTTAGTCCAAAATACTCAAATTCATCAAAAATCCCAATATAAAACATAGTAATCTAACATATATATTTCATTTTCTATCATCAAACTTCATAAAACTCACATTATAAACAATGTCATATCTCAAAATCATAATCAAATTCAAAAATTGAGGCATGAGCTAGATAAAACACAAAGCAACGATCACAAAAACGTAGAGATCATCAAAAATGGATCAAAAACCATACTTTAATCTCAATTTCCTTAGCCGAACCCTAGCAATCCTTTTTCTCTTCTTTTTCTTTAAAATTTTCTGCTACGGATGATAATGGATGAAAAAATTTTGATTTTTTTTAATTATAACATCATTTATTAACTAATTACCTTATTAACCTTAATGATATAATATAAAAGCTTTAAAATGGTTGTCCAGTAGCCCGATGAACCTCGGAGTCAATTTGCCATTACGGCCAAACTGAAGTACTTTCTTCCATGGAGACACTTTCAAAAATAATTTGTCACCGATCTCGAATTCAATATCTTTTCTTTTCAAATCTATATATGATTTTTGATGATCGGAAGATGCTTTCAGACTTTCTCATATTGTTTTTACTTTATGTTCAGTCTTTTTTATCAAATCAATCCGATGTAACTTATTTTCACTGAGCTCTGACAAAAAAATGGTAGCCGACATTTTTTACCATACAAGGCTTCGTACAGTACCATTTTAATGCTCGATTGAAAACTATTATTATAAGCAAATTCAATCAATGACAAATACCGATCCCACGTACTTTCAAACTCAAGAATGAAACATCTCAACATATCCTCGAGAATCTAAATAATCTGTCGGATTGACCATCAGTTTATGGGTGAAAAGTAGTACTGAAGTGTAATTTCGTACCTAAAGCCTCTTGTAGTTTCTTTCAAAACTAAATAGTGAATCTCGGATCCCTATCTGACACAATAGACAATGGCACCCCGTGTAATCTTACAATACCGGAAATGCATAACTCAGTTCATTTATCAAGCAAGTAACCAAATCGTGCCAGAATAAAATTAGTCGATTTCATCAATCTGTCAACCAAAACCCAAGTCGCAACTTTCTTTTTCAGATATAGGGGCAAACCCGAAACAAAATCCATTATTATTCTCTCATTTCCACTCTAAAATCATAATCAGTTGTAACAAACCAGATGACACCTGATGTTCAGCTTTAACTTGCTGACAGATCAAACATTTCGTAACAAAGTTAGAGATATATCTTTTCATTCCAAGCCACCAATATAGCTATTTCAAGTCATTATACATTTTCGTACTACCAGATATACAGATAAATGACTGTTGTGAGCTTCGTTTGAAATTCTTCGTTCGAAATCATCTAAATTAACTCTGAATTTCTCAGAACACAAATCCAACCTCGAAATCTCAAACAATCATCAATATCAATTCGATATTCAGAATCAAAATCTAAATCACACTGAGCTCGTTTTGCTATTATCTCATTATCAAATTTCTAATCATCAATAATTTGTTATAAAAATAATGGTCTCACTTTCAATTCAGTTAAAATTGAACCATCATCAGATAGAACTAAATGAGTATTCTTCGCACGCAATGCAAACAATGATTTCCGACTCAAAGCAACAGCAACAACTTTTTCTTTTCCCTGATGATAATCGATAACAAGCTCATAATCTTTTAGCAGTTTTATCCATCTTCTTTGTCACAGGTTCAAATCTTTCTGATCATCAGATATTTCAAACTTTTATGATCAGAATATACGTGACATTTCTTTTTAAACAGATAGTGTCGCCAAATTTTCAACGCAAACACAATCGCAGCCAGCTCAAGCTCATGGGTCGGATAATTCTTTTCATGTGGCTTTAACTATCTCGAAGCATAGGCTATAACTTTTCCTTCTTGCATCAGAACACAACCTACTCATTGAAGCATCCCTATAAATGATAAATTCTTTACTCGACTCTGGTTGAACTAGCACTGGAGCTTCGGTTAATAGAGCTTTCAACTTGATCAAAACTTTTGTAACATTTTTCAAACCATTTAAAATTCACATCCTTCTAAAGTAATTTTGTTAACGGAGGTGCAATCATAGAAAAGCCTTTCACAAATTGTCGGTAATAACCAGCAAGTCCCAGAAAAACTGTGAACTCTAGAAACATTTCTCAGAGGCTTCCACTCCAAAATAGCTAAAATCTTGCTGGGATCAACTCGGATATCAGATGCTTACACAACATGTCCTAGAAAATCGACTTCTCATAACCAAAATTGACATTTGCTAAACTTCGCATACAATTGCTTATCACGCAAAGTCTGTAGCACTATTCTCAGATGTTCGGCATGTTTGGTTTCATCACGTGAATATATCAATATGTCATCAATGAATACGACAATAAATCGATCTAAATACAGTTTGAAAATTCTTCTCATCTAATCTGTAAAAACAGCAAGTGGATTCGTTAATCTGAAAGGTATAACTAAAAACTCATAGTGTTTGTACCTCATTCGAAAAGCAGATTTTAGAATGTCTGAACCTTTTACTCTCAACTGATAATAACCCGATATAAGATCTATGTTTGAAAATATGGTAGCTCCTTTCAACTGATCAAACAAATCGTCAATTTTGGGCAGAGGATATTTATTCTTGATAGTCACTTTGTTGAACTGACGATAATCAATGCACATTCTCATCGTACCATCTTTCTTTTTCACAAATAGAATAGGAGCACCCTAAGGTGAAAAACTTAGTCATGCGAATCCTCTATCAGTGAACTCTTGCAACTGAGACTTTAATTCTTTTAACTCGATCAAAGCCATTCTATATAGAGTTATCGAAATCGGAGTAGTCCCTGGCACTAACTCAATGCCAAACTCAACTTGTCGAATCGGACGTAATCATGGAAGTTCTTCAGGAAACACATCAAGAAATTCACAGACAACAGGCATCAATTCAAATTTATTTTCTATCACTTTCGAATCAATTACATAAGGAAAGTAAGCTTCATAACCTTTTCTCACATATTTCTGAGCAAACATAGAAGAAATCGCTGCCAGTAAAACATTCAGATCATTAGACTCAATCCGAATAATCTCATCATTTTGATATCGCAAATTAATAGTCTTCCATTTGCAGTTTACAATAGCATCGTGCAAAGTTAACCAGTCCATACCCAAAATTATATCAAATTCATCGAATGGTAATAACATCAAATCAGCTGAAAAACATGAATCTCGAATCATCAACGGATAATTCTTACACACTTTGTTAACTAAAACACGCCGACCTAAGGGGTTCGATGCTCTAATTACAAATTTGGTAGACTCTACAGGCAAAGTCTTACTGCTCACTAAGTTAATGCATATATAAGAATGTGTTGATCCCAGATCTATTAATGCAATCACAAAGGTATCATAAAGAGTAAATGTACCCGTAATCACATCTGGAGACGAGGCTTCCTCATGAGCTTCGATGGCGTAGGCTCTGGCAGGTGCTCTAGCCTCAGATCGAATAGTTGTATCTTTAGTTCCCCTCTAGCTGCCACTCACATTAACCATATTTTTGTGCAGTCTACCTCAAGTTGTAATACCACTCAGCCTCAGATTTTGCACAATCTCTTGCTCCACAGACTCTAGACATTCATGAATAAAGTGATCTAAGGATCCACATCTAAAGCAAGCTCGGTCATTCAATCTACAACTTCCCCGATGTCTTTTACCATAATGTCTACACTCAGGTCTATCGGATCAGACATTTCCAACACTTACAATAGAAGTAGCAGGAGCTCTGAAACTCAAATGCGATCTAGTACGATCATTACTCGATTGTCTCACATTAGCCTTTGAACGGCTAAAATCATCTCAGAATTTCCTTGATGCTAAATGAAATGACTTGCTTAATGATCTGTTTCACATTTCTCTAGCTTCTATATCAGCTATTCTTTTCTCTTTCCCGAGTTCTTCAGCCTTACATGCTCGTTCAACAAGCACAACAAACTCTTTTATCTCCAAAATTCTGACTAACAAGCGGATATCTTCATCTAAGCCATCTTCAAACCTTTTACACATTATTATTCGATCGAGACACATTCTATTGCATACTGGCTCAATCTAACAAATTCTCGCTCATATTCTGTAACAGATATACAACCTTGTTTTAGCTCAAGAAACTCTTTGCGTTTCTAATCGATGAATCTTTGACTGATGCATTTCTTTCAAAATTAAACTTGAAAGAAATCTTAGGTGACTCGTTCTCTCGGAACCAAAGATATCAATGTCTTCCACAAATGATATGTTGTATCTCTCAGAAGTGAAATGACACATTTAAGACATTCATCCAGAGTACATGACAATTCATTAGACACTCGTATCGTATTCTCTAGCCAAAATTTAGCTCTCTCAGCATCATCATTAGTAGTAGGACGAAACTCTTCGGCCTCATATTTTTTAATTTTATCAACTAGAGACTTATTCAACTGAATCGGATTAGTTTGTGGCGTGACAGGGACTTATGGAGGATTTAGCGGGGGTGAAGGTTGTGGCACAACCAGATTACTTCTCATATACTGTTTGAACAATCATTCATCATTTGGTAAAAGGCTTGGTTAACCTCTCCCTCGTGGCTACTAGTAGCAGGTCTAGAATCAGATGGCGTTGTCCCTTGAGCAGGAGTAGGCACATTACCTTCAACATCATTAGCTATGGCTTGTTTGGGATCCATTTACTATATAAAAACACATTTTCATTGTCAGGAATCATCACACTATCACAGTTAATATATACGGCATGTATTGCTAGACTCACATACGCTAAGTTAGTCCTAGAATCGACTAACCCGTAGCTCTGATACTAACCAAATGTAACACCTCTAACCCGTATCCGTCGCTGAACTAGGGTTAAGAGGCATTATCAGACATATCGAAACATTTTGCATTCATATCACAATAGAAAATCATACATTATCATATCAAAGTCAAATATCAATATAAGGTCCCTTTCTTAGGTCAACAATACCATAAACATGCATTCGGAAGAGGTCAGGACTAAACCGAATACATACAAAATTTTTCGTCAATTTAAAAATTTTTCTAAGTTACAAAGGTCACACACCCATGTTGTAACACCCTGTACCCGAGACCGTTGCTGGAGTCGAACACGAGGTGTTTACGGACTTATTTCATTGTAAAACACAGTTCATTTAAAATTTCCAGACAAGCTGGCTAACTGCGTCACTGTCACCTTAAAAATCATATCTCGTGTTCCAAAACTCAAAAACTAGTTCCGTAAATTTTTCCTGAAACTAGACTCATATGTCCATCTACAAATTTTTTTCTAGAATTTTTGGTCTAGCCAATTAGTACAGTTTATTAGTTAAAGTCTCCCCTGTTACAGGGTTCGACTACTCTGACCTTCATGCATTACGACTTAGATATCTTCCTGTACAGGGCTTCAATACTTATGCCGTTTGTTCCTAAAGAAACTAGACTCGAAAATAATTCTTTAAATATAGGGCATGACTTCTAATTATCTCTGGTTAATTTACAGTGAATTACCAAAGTCAGATCAGGGGATCCAGAAATCGCTCTGGCCCTGTTCCACGAAAACTTAAATATCTCTTAAAATACGACTCATATGATCGTTTCGTTTCTTCCATATGAAAGTAGATTCATCAAGGTTCGATTAAATAATTTATTCACTATTTAATTCCATTCCTACTATTTTTAGTGATTTTTCAAATTCACAACACTGCTGCTGTCAGCATCTGCCTTTAAGGTGGACTTTACCTATTTCATAGTTTCCATGAATCAACTAGAACTTGTCATACATAGCACCAAAATGATCATGATTAACCATTCCAATGGCTAATCGTTACCAACATTTCCATACCTCTCAATGAACAACATACAAAATGATTATAATGCTATGCTCAAAGTATATATAAAAGCCATTTTCGCATGGCTATCCAAATTTATTCAAAACCAAAGGGTACATAACCAACAACAAAAAGGGGTAGTCCTATACATGCCATTTTCAGAGTTCAACCAAAAGTGTACCAAAAGGGCTTTGATAGTGTGGACGACTTCGACTTCGACAATCCTGAGTCCGATAGCTGACGAACCAAAATCTATAAAACAGAGAATCAAAGAAACGGAATAAGCATTTAATGCTTAGTAAGTTTTGAGCAATGAAATTAGGCACAATTGAAGTATAGCATTCATATGACTAAACGGATAATTTCATATACACACATTCTCAAAATCATACCTACTTCACATTACCAACCCTTATACTCATACAAGAGATCAACTTAACCAAAAGCCGGAAGCTCATTAATCGACTGAGCGAATACTATTTAAAAGGAATCAACTAATCCAATGCATACACGAAACATACCTCATCATTAGGATTTTATGAGCATATTAATTGAAATTTATTACAGCAAGATCGCTCATTCCCAAACCAAGTACCTTCGGCTTTAACCGGATATAGCCACTCGCTCAAATGCCTTCGGGACTTAGCCCGGATATAGTAGTTCGCACAAATGCCTTCGGGACTTAGCCCAGATATAGTAACTCGCACAAATGCCTTCGGGACTTAGCCCGGAATTAGTAACTCGCACAAATGCCTTCGGGACTTAGCTCGGAATTTGTCACTAGCACAAATGCCTTCGGGACTTAGCCCAGAATTAGTCACTAGCACAAATGCCTTCGGGACTTAGCCCGGTTATCATCCGAATATTCATGCACATATCAGTAAATCATGACACATCTTTATTTCATTTTCATAACTAGAATTCAAACACAAGTCAGTTATTAAGCATTCCCATTTTCGGCTCAATAGCCACATGCAAACAACATGATTTGGTTTGCTTTGTGACATGATCTCTATGCACATACGGCTACCCATCATACGTGTAGACTAATTAACTCAACATATAATTCAAGTAGAATCATTATATCACCATATATTAGTTATGATTGTACGTCATGACTTAATCAAATCGAAAACTAAGTTTCATTACCCGAAAACTTACCTCGGATGTTGTCGAACGATTTCGACAGCTATTCGATCACTTTTTCCTTCCCTTTATCGGATTTAGTTCCCCTTTGCTCTTGAGCTTAATTTAACAAATAAATTGATTTAGTCATTTGAACATCAAAAAGAGAAACTCAAGGTACTTAACCCATATATACATTAGACATTAGAGTCACATATATATGAAATCATGAATCAACTCAACATATTAGCCCACACTCTCTTTTAGCCGATTATCTAAGCCAAGATAAAAGTATCAATATGCTTGCCTCTAACCGAATACATGCAACACCAATCTACCTCATGTGGCCGAATATGCATGTCTATGTTGAGGCCGATTATATGCTTAATACTTCCTACAATTATGGTTACTTGATTCACTACATACCATTTTGTTTCAAGTTCAAAACTCGGCTAATACACATATATACACTAGTAATCAAATACTAACATTTGCACTTCACCTTACTACCAATTCTCATCTATTTCCTACCATGGCCGAATGCATCAAGACACCATACCATTTCAATTTTGGTCATGGGTTAAACAATGAACTTAATGTCTAACTCAAAAATGCTAAAAAGAAAATCCAAGAGTCATCAATCACCATCACATGTATCACTACAAAGCTTCACACTTAGCATGCAAATGACATCAACACAAGTCCACCTTAGCCGAAACGTAGCTCATCTTCATGCCTCATCACCACAACATCAACCACCAACCAAGAAGGCAACACCCATGGCCGAATATCATCTCCATCTCATAGCAAAGATTTAGACCATGGGCTAGGTAGAACTCATGCTAACAACTAAAAATATGCATGAATCTCATGGAACAACATCAACATACCTTAGTCTAGTGAACCACCATAGCCGATTTTCTCCAAGCTCTTTCTCTTCTTTTTCTTTCTTCTATTCGGCCAAGTTCCACAACATGAGAAATTTTTCTTTTTTTTTTTCTTCATCCTTTTACTTTTTCATTATTTTATTACCATGCTCCTTATTTTATCATTTCTAACATAAAGCATTAACACAACATGTTTATGACATGTTTTACCCATCACATTTTGTCCACCCTCATTGTCATGGCCAGCCACTACTAATTAAGTGGGGAAATTGACATGCAAGTCCACCCTTTTGACTACATGCACTAATAGATCCTTATAGATTAGCCTATCACATTTCAAAAGTGTCACACATAAGTCCTATTAACTAAATTCACATGCAATTAACTAAATCGAAACTTAAAACTTTCACACATTCATATTCACATATTTTAGACAATAATTATCATATTCAAATAATTTGGTGACTCGGTTTAGTGGTCCCGAAACCGCTTTCCGACTAGGGTCACTTTAGGGCTGTCACAACTCTCCCCCACTTAAGAAATTTTCGTCCTCGAAAATCTTATCGGTAAATAAGTTTGGGTATCGTTCTTTCATAGAGTTCTCGGGTTCCCAAGTAGCTTCTTCCATCCCGTGTTTGAGCCATAACACTTTTACTAAAGGAACCTTTTTGTTTCACAACTCTTTCACTTCACGAGCTAGGATACGAATTGGTTCTTCTTCATAACTCATATCGGCTTGAATTTCAACCTCGGAGGGACTTATTATGTGTAAAGGATCAGATCTGTAACGTCGAAGCATCGAAACATGAAAAACGTTGTGGATCCTCTCAAGTTCAGGGGGTAAAATCAATCCATACGCAACTGGATCGACTCGTTCAGATATTTCATATGGCCCGATGAACCTCGGACTTAATTTGCCCTTACGCCCAAATCTGAGTATCTTTTTCCAAGGTGAAACTTTAAGAAACACTTTATCTCCCACCTGATAATCAATGTCCTTTCGTTTCAAATCCGCGTACGACTTCTGACGATCTGATGCTGCCTTCAGACTTTCACGAATTATTTTTACTTTCTGCTCAGCATCTTTAATCAAATCAACTACGAAAATTTTGGTTTCACCGAGCTCGGTCCAAAACAATAGTGTACGGCATTTTCGACCGTACAAAGCCTCGGAAGGCGCCATCTTAATGCTTGACTGAAAAATATTGTTGTAAGCGAACTCAATCAAAGGTAGATACCGTTCCCATGAACCACTAAACTCAAGGATGCAGCATCTCAACATATCCTCGAGTATCTGAATTATCCGCTCGAATTGACCATAGGTTTGGGGATGAAAAGCGGTGCTAAAATGCAACTTGGTACCCAAAGCTTCTTGCAATTTCTTCCAAAATCGCGAGGTGAATCTCGGATCTCTATCCGACACAATAGAAATGGGTACCCTGTGTAATCTCACAATTTGAGAAACATACAATTCAGCTAGTTTATCCAGTGAATAATCCGTACGTACAGGAATAAAATGAGCCGACTTAGTCAGTCTATCAACAACAACCCAAATCGCATCTTTCTTACTTGTCGACAATGGCAACCCAGACACAAAATCCATCGTGACTCGATCCCATTTCCATTCAGGTATCATGATCGGCTGGAGTAAACCCGTAGGCACTTGATGTTCCGCTTTCACTTGTTGGCATATTAAACACTTCGAAACAAAATCAGAAATGTCTCGTCTCATACCATGCCACCAAAACTGACGTCTCAGATCGTTGTACATTTTCGTGCTCCCCGGGTGAATTGACATTCGGCTACTATGAGCTTCGTTCAAAATCATCGAAATAAGTTCTGAATTTCTTGGAACACACAAACGACTTCTGAACCTCAAACAATCGTCGTCATCAATTTGAAACTTTGACTCCCTATCCGAAACACATTCAGCCCGTTTTGCAACCAATTCATCATCGACTTTCTGAGCTTCATGAATTTGATGAATCAACAATGGTCTAGCCTTTAATTCTGCTACTAACACGTTGTCGGATAGAACAGACAAGTGTACATTCATCGCTCGTAAAGCAAACATTAATTTACTACTCAAAGCATCCGCAACCACATTAGCCTTTCCCGGGTGATAGTCAATGCACAACTTCATGGTTCCGTCCTTCTTTTTCACAAACAATACTGGTGCACCCCAAGGTGAGAAACTTGGTCGAGCGAAACCTCTATCCGTCAACTCTTGCAACTGAGCTTTAAATTCCTCTAATTCTGTTGGTGCCATACGATACGAAGCTATCAAAATCGGTGTAGTCCCAGGTACAAGCTCAATACCAAACTCTACCTCCCAAACGGGTGGTAAACCCGGTAATTCTTCGGGAAAAACATCCGGGTATTCACAAACCACTGGCACAGATTCAGGCTTCTTTTCTAACTCTTTGTCATCAAGTACATACGCAAGGTATGCTTCACACCCCTTTCTTACATATTTCTGAGCCAACATCGATGATATTACAGCTGGCAACCTATTCAAGTCAGTAGACTCAGCTCGGATTACCTCGTTATTTACACACCTTAAATCGATGGTTTTTCTTTTGCAATTTATAATTGCATCATGTACGGTCAACCAATCCATACCGAGGATAACATCAAATTCGTCAAACAGTAAAAGCATCAAATCGGCCGAAAAACAGGAACCTCGGATTACTAGGGGACATTTCTTGCACACTTTGTCGACAAGCACGTAACGACCCAAAGGATTTGACACCCGAATTACAAACTCAGTAGACTCAAAAGGTAGAGTCTTACTGGATGCTAAGGTTTCACATATATAAGAATGAGTAGAACCAGGGTCAATCAAAGCAATTACATTAGTATCAAAGAGAGTAAAAGTACCGGTAATAACATCTGGCGAGGAAGCATCCTCGCGTGCGCGTATAGCGTAAGCTCTAGCAGGAGCACGAGCCTCAGATCTGGTTGTAGCATCTCTAGATCCTTTCTGACCGCCACTAGCATTGCCCATATTTCTAGATGGTCTACCCCGAGCAGTGTAGCACCAGGTTTCCTACTCTGATTTACGTTCTGTTCAAACAATCTCGGCCAATCTTTAATAAAGTGGTCAGCTGATCCGCACTTGTAACAGGAGCGGTCATGGAATCTACAACTCCCCGAATGCCATTTACCATAATACTGGCACTCCGTTCTGTCTTGACGATCGTTTCCAACACTAGCGACCAAAGTGATTCGTGTACTCACAGGGGGTCGGTCGCGATCTCATCTAGAAAAACCCGAAGTGTCTCTAGACCGGCCTAAGTCATCTCTAAATTTCTTCGATGACTGTTGGAAGGGCTTTCCCGAAGATCTCTTTCGTAACTCCTTTGCTCCCATATCAGCTTTCCTTTTCTCCTTACTGAGCTCCTCGGCTTTGCAAGCTCGCTCGACAAGTACCACAAATTCTCGGATTTCTAAAATGCCAACATACAGCTTTATATCATCATTCAGTCCATCTTCGAAATGCTTACACATCACAGCTTCTGAAGAAATGCATTCTCGTGCATACCGGCTAAGCCTCACAAATTTTCGTTCATAGTCGGTAACCGACATGGAACCTTGTTTAAGTTCAAGAAATTCCTTCCCTTTTTGATCCATGAATCTCTGACTGATATACTTTTTCCAAAACTCGGTTTGGAAAAACTCCCAAGTTACTTGCTCTCTGGGCACAACAGAAGTCAACGTATTCCACCAATAGTAGGCAGAATCACATAGCAAGGAGATAGTACACTTTAGGCACTCATCGGGTGTGCAAGATAGCTCATCGAGTACCCGAATAGTGTTGTCCAACCAAAATTCAGCTTGCTCGGCATCATCGCTGTCCGTAGCTTTAAATTCAGTAGCCCCGTGTTTTCGGATTCTGTCAACTGGGGGTTTATTTGACCTTATTTGGTCAGTTGCCAGAGGTATTGTAGGTGCGGGGGTGGTATTAGTCGGGAATGGAGGTTGTGGAACAGCCGTATTAGTTCGAATGTATTGGTTGAACCAATCATTCATCACGCTATAAAAAGCTTGTCTAGCTTCATCGTTCGGATTACTAGCAATAGGTTGAGAGTCCGCCGGCGCTGTCCCTTGTGCGGGAGCAGGCGCTACACTCTCAAGATCATCAGCTACCGCTCGGTTGGGATCGGGATCCATTACTATAAATAAACACATTTTCAATTGTCAGAAATCACCACACTATCAAATAATCGCATAATGGCATGTATAGCTAGACCCAAACGTATTACGATAGTCCTAGAATCGACTAAACCGTAGCTCTGATACCAATAAAATTGTAACCCCCCGTACCCGAGACCGTTGCCGGAGTCGAACACGAGGTGTTTACGGACTTATTTCATTGTTAAATACAGTTCATTTAAAATTTCCAGACAAGCTGGCTAACTGCGTCACTGTCACCTTAAAAATCATATCTCGAGTTCCAAAACTCGAAAACCAGTTTCGTAAATTTTTCCTGAAACTAGACTCATATTTCCATCTAAAAATGTTTTTCTAGAATTTTTGGTCGAGCCAATTAGTACAGTTTATTAGTTAAAGTCTCCCCTGTTACAGGGTTCGACTACTCTGACCTTCATGCATTACGACTTAGATATCTTCCTGTACAGGGCTTCAATACTTATGCCGTTTATTCCTAAAGAAACTAGACTCGAAAAGGATTCTGTACATATAGGTAATGACTTCTAATTATCAGTGGTTAATTTAGAGTTAATTTCCAAAGTCAGATCAGGGGATCCAGAAATCGCTCTGGCCCTGTTCCACGAAAACTTAAATATCTCTTAAAATACGACTCATATGATCGTTTCGTTTCTTCCATATAAAATTAGATTCATCAAGGTTATATGAAATAATTTATTCACTATTTAATTCCATTTCTACTATTTTTAGTGATTTTTCAAATTCACAACACTGCTGCTGTCAGCATCTGCCTTTAAGGTAGACTTTACCTATTTCATAGTTTCCATGAATCAACTAGAACTTGTCATACATAGCACCAAAATGATCATGATTAACCATTCCAATGGCTAATCGTTACCAACATTTCCATACCTCTCAATGAACAACATACAAAACGATTATAATGCTATGCTCAAAGTATATATAAGCCATTTTCGCATGGCTATCCAAATTTATACAAAACCAAAGGGTACATAACCAACAACAAAAAGGGGTAGTCCTATACATGCCGTTTTCAGAGTTCAACCAAAAGTTTACCAAAAGGGCTTTGATAGTGTGGACGACTTCGACTTCGACAATCCCTAGTCCGATAGCTGACGAACCAAAATCTATAAAACAGAGAATCAAAGAAACGGAATAAGCATTTAATGCTTAGTAAATTTTGAGCAATGAAATTAGGCACAATTGAAGTATAGCATTCATATGACTAAACGGATAATTTCATATACACACATTCTCAAAATCATACCTACTTCACATTACCAACCCTTATACTCATACAAGAGATCAACTTAACCAAAAGCCGGAAGCTCATTAATCGACTGAGCGAATACTATTTAAAAGGAATCAACTAATCCAATGCATACACGAAACATACCTCATCATTGGGATTTTACGAGCATATTAATTGAAATTTATTACAACAAGATCGCTCATTCCCAAACCAAGTACCTTCGGCTTTAACCGGATATAGCCACTCGCTCAAATGCCTTCGGGACTTAGCTCGGATATAGTAGTTCGCACAAATGCCTTCGGGACTTAGCCCGGATATAGTAACTCGCACAAATGCCTTCGGGACTTAGCCCAGATATAGTAACTCGCACAAATGCCTTTGGGACTTAGCCCGAAATTAGTAACTCGCACAAATGCCTTTGGGACTTAGCCCGGAATTCGTCACTAGCATAAATGCCTTCTGGACTTAGCCCGGAATTAGTCACTAGCACAAATGCCTTCGGGACTTAGCCCGGTTATCATCCGAATATTCATGCACATATCAGTAAATCATGACACATCTTTATTTCATTTTCATAACTAGAATTCAAACACAAGTCAGTTATTAAGCATTCCCATTTTCGGCTCAATAGCCACATGCAAACAGCATGATTTGGTTTGCTTTGTGACATGATCTCTATGCACATACGGCTACCCATCATACGTGTAGACTAATTAACTCAACATATAATTCAAGTAGAATCATTATATCACCGTATATTAGTTATGATTGTACGTCATGACTTAATCAAATCGTAAACTAAGTTTCATTACTCGAAAACTTACCTCGGATGTTGTCGAACGATTTCGACGGCTATTCGATCACTTTTTCCTTCCCTTTATCGGATTTAGTTCCCGTTTGCTCTTGAGCTTAATTTAACAAATAAATTGATTTAATCATTTGAACATCAAAAAGAGAAACTCAAGGTACTTAACCCATATATACATTAGACATTAGAGTCACATATATATGAAATCATGAATCAACTCAACATATTAGCCCACACTCTCTTTTAGCCGATTATCTAAGCCAAGATAAAAGTATCAATATGCTTGCCTCTAACCGAATACATGCAACACCAATCTACCTCATGTGGCTGAATATGCATGTCTATGTTGAGGCCGATTATATGCTTAATACTTCCTACAATTATGGTTACTTGATTCACTACATACCATTTTGTTTCAAGTTCAAAACTCGGTTAATACACATATATACACTAGTAATCAAATACTAACATTTGCACTTCACCTTACTACCAATTCTCATCTATTTCCTACCATGGCCGAATGCATCAAGACACCATACCATTTCAATTTTGGTCATGGGTTAAACAATGAACTTAATGTCTAACTCAAAAATACTAAAAAGAAAATCCAAGAGTCATCAATCACCATCACATGTATCACTACAAAGCTTCACACTTAGCATGCAAATGACATCAACACAAGTCCACCTTAGCCGAAACGTAGCTCATCTTCATGCCTCATCACCACAACATCAACCACCAACCAAGAAGGCAACACCCATGGCCGAATATCATCTCTATCTCATAGCAAAGATTTAGACCATGGGCTAGGTAGAACTCAAGCTAACAACTGACACTATGCATGAATCTCATGGAACAACATCAACATACCTTAGTCTAGTGAACCACCATAGCCGATTTTCTCCAAGCTCTTTCCCTTCTTTTTCTTTCTTCTATTTGGCCAAGTTCCACAACATGCGAACTTTTTCTTTTTTTTCCTTCATCATTTTCCTTTTTCATTATTTTATTACCATGCTCCTTATTTTATCATTTCTAACATAAAGCATTAACACAACATGTTTATGACATGTTTTACCCATCACATTTTGTCCACCCTCATTGTCATGGCCGGCCACTACTAATTAAGTGGGGAAATTGACATGCAAGTCCACCCTTTTGACTACATGCACTAATAGATCCTTATAGATTAACCTATCACATTTCAAAAGTGTCACACATAAGTCCTATTAACTAAATTCACATGCAATTAACTAAATCGAAACATAAAACTTTCACACATTCATATTCACATATTTTAGACAATAATTATCATATTCAAATAATTTGGTGACTCGGTTTAGTGGTCTCGAAACCGCTTTCCGACTAGGGTCACTTTGGGGCTGTCACACATGTGAACAGGCTGTATGCCTTACATGACATTAGACATGCTTGTGTATCTAGGTCATGGTGAAATTGAGCATACATACTAACTTGTCCACACGGCCACAAGACACGCTAGTGTACCAGGCTGTGTGAAAATTAGGAAGGCTACTGACTTGGGTTACATGGCCAGTCACACGCCCGTGTGTCTAGCCTGTGCTTGAAATTGACTTAGCCACTTGGCTTGGCACATGCCCGTGTGTGGAACCGTGTGGTCTACCCAGGCTCATTTCGAAATTGCCCTTGAGCAACATGGCAGAGACGCAATCCAGTGTGGGCAAAAATAGGCCATTTACAGGGCCAATATGCCACCCATTTTGGGTCCTCCCTACAAGCATCAATTGCACCATAATTTCAACCAATTTCATTCCTAAAACATACATCATTAATGTCATATTATTATCAACCTAATTCATGCTTATAATCCATATCAAATCATGCCAAATCATAAGCCAAAGTCATACCAAAACATATGTTTCATAATCTCAATTTACTTCATTCAATCTCATGCCATAATCTTACCAATTCCTCAAATAAGCACATACCAAAATCTTACCAAATTGACCAATTCTTTTTGGCCATCCATGAACACATCATATTGGAAATCTTGCATCACATAGTTTATACTCAAAAGTCATTCATAAACACAACCAAAACCAAGCCATATCATATGGCTGAATATTCATAACTCAAAAACATATCTCAATATAACTTGATTATACATGCCATACTTAAATATTTACACTTTCAAAAGGTACCAAAATTAAGTTTGATAGTGTCGTGATGATCCTCGACAATCCTCGAGGCTCCTATAGCTTTGGTATCTAAAACACAATGTAAACACATACAAAGTAAGCTTTCAAAAGCTTAGTAAGCCATATACAAACAAACTTATCATTTTAAGCACATAAGCAAGCTTTCAAAAGCTTAGTAAGCCATATACAAACAAACTTTTCATTTTAAGCATATAAGCATCATAAAATTAATATACTCCATAGCCAAATACTATCACAAACCACGTAGTTCATATACATTTCACATATTCCCAATTCATTACATAGCATGATTTCTCAAACTTATATCACATATCAACACTTGCACATATACTTACTTCTCATTAACAAATGTTGAACACATCTGTATGTGCCTGAATCGGTTTTTCTTTCATTCAATCACATATTTCTCAGAATGCCTGTTGAACCTTTCAAAATTGAATACGATGCCAATGTTCTAGACGTGGTCTTACATGTAATCAAATATCGACGCCTCTGCCCCAAACAGGGTCTTACATGAAATTGAATACGATGCCAATGTCCCAGACATGGTCTTACACGTAAATGTCAAACCGATGCTGACGTCCCAAACATGGTCTCACACGAAATTACATATCAAAAATCCTATGTCATGACATATGCATCCTAACTATTCCTATGGTTTGTACGGGGCTTTCGGACGTCGTCACATTATTGAAACTTTCTCAATTTCACATATTCAACTGCTATAACCATTCATCACAATTGAATATCACATAAACATGAATATATCAATTCAAATGCATTTATTTGTTTGTAGACTTTCCTCGTATTGAAATGAACGGGAACTAATGACTATTCAACGACTTTCAACATTCCTCGATCTAATTCCATTTTCTTTGGTTCTTGACCTAAACACATTCAAATTTGACTTATTCAATCTCACTTTTATTCAAATCAATCCATAAACATATATTTAGGGTATTTTACAAATTAGCCCTCATATTTTCACATTTTAACATTTTAGTCCATATTTGATAAAATTACAAAATATGCATAATTTCCTTTCACACATGCCTAGCCGAATTTTCCTTTAGTTCATATAAGCGACATATTTCATTTATTTCACATTTTAACCCCTCAATTTCTCATTTTCATAATTTAGTCTAAAATACTCAAATTCATCAAAAATCCCAATACAAGACATAGTAATCTAACACATATCTTTCATTTTCTATCGTCAAACTTCATAAAACTCACATTATCTGGCACATCTTAAAATCATAACCAAATTCAGAAATTGAGGTATGGGCTTGATAGAACATAAAACAATGATCACAAAAAAGTAGAAATCATAAAAAACGGATTAAAAACCATACCTTAATCATCAATTTCCTTAGCCGAACCCTAGAAATCCTTTTTATCTTCTTTTTCTTTTAAATTTTTGACTATGGATGATAATGGATGAACAAATTTTGATTTTTGTTTTAATTATAACATCATTTATTAACTAATTACATTATTAACCTTAATGATATAATATAAAAGCTTTAAAATTGTTGTCCATTACCGTCCATGCCATTATTTAATGGCTAAATTTCATTTCAAGGCCTCCATATTGAAAGAACATGTAATTTAGCACTTTAACAAATAACTTGCCACTTTTACATTTTACGCGATTAAGTCCTTTTTCTAAATTAAGCACACAAACGATCAAATTTTCACACGAAACTTTCCCAAATATCAATTCACATATTATATGCCCTTAAAATAATAATTAAATATTTCTATGACTCAAATTTGTGGTCTCGAAAGTACTATTTTGACTAGGGTCTAAATCGGGCTGTTACAGCTATGAACACTCAGTTGGCCTTATCAGATGATGGTTCGATTCTAGCCAAGTTAAGAGATAGACCAATGTTTCTCCAAGAGATTTATGAAGCTCAGCAAAGTGATGGTAAATTACAAGCCAAAACAGTCCAACGTGAATCGGGTATGGAATCAAATTTTTTGATTAGTTTCGATGGTTGCTTGATGTACTGAGATAGGATTTGTATTCCTAAGAATACCAAGTTGATTCAGAAGAATTTTCTTGAGGGCCATAGTGGTCGTTTGTCTATACATTTGGGTAGTACGAAAATGTACAATGACTTGAAGAAACTATATTGGTGGCCAAGTACGAAAAGAGATATTTTCGAGTTCGTATCGAGATACTTGATTTTTCAACAAGTGAAAGTTGAACACCAAGTACCTTTAGGCTTACTTCAGCCTGTGATGGTTCCTGAGTGGAAATGGGACCATGTTACTATGGATTTCGTGATAGGTTTGCCTTTGACACCGAGAAAGAAGGATGCTGTGTAGCATCCTGATTTTTGGGTTTTATCGCGATTCTCGATATTTTGGTAAAGTTTTTAAAATTTGGTATTTGTTGTGAAATTCATAATTTGAGTATGTAAATGGGCTTATGGAAGGCCCATGTGTTGGCCAAAACCCGGTAGAATTTTTGAATTTTGGACTTAAGAAGTTAGAGGCCTTGGATAAGTGGTCTTATTAAAATTTGTGGGTAAAATGTATCACAGAAGAGCCTCTAGTAAAGTGGCTAAGTGACGCCACTAAGGGGCTAGAAACGTGGGGTGTAAGTGGTTGAGGGAAGACCTGGGTTCGATTCCCTGTGATGGCAAAGGTAATGTTATTTTTATGCTTGTGCATGCTAGAGTTTAAAGCTGGATGGAACTTTGTGGGAGAGAGTTTGAATCAGTCAAATGCATGGATTAAGGAGGGATAAGGGGAGAGATTTTAGGGATTTGAAAGGGGGATAGGGTTAGCCGATTTGAGGGGATTAGAGAGGGGATTTCGGCAGAGGGGTTTAGTTAGGGATTTTCGGCACTTGGTTACTTGTGTGTCTTTTTCTTCCTTTTGTTTGGTCTTTTCTTTTTTTTCCTTTTGCAGCCGAATCTATCATCTCTCCTCTCATCTTTTCTTCCTTTTCCTTCTTCCAAACCAGCCCACTACTTTCCTCCATTCATCTACTATTTCTTCCCCTTACCTCCACTTCTGCCGAAATACCGCAAAAGCCGAAATCTGTGAAGCTAGGTGGTGCCGATTCTTTGTTGACCAGCAACCCTCTTTTTCTTTTCAATTTTTAGTGGTCAATTCTCTTATCTTCTAGGCATAGACGGATTCAAGAAGAGAGACTGTGGTAAGTGCTCGAACTCTAAACACTTCCTATAGTAACTGTTGACAAAAGCCAAAACCTCTATAGTTTAGGGAGGTGGCCAAATGTGGGTATAGGCCTTATTAGGTTCTTCTTTTAATCTTTTTATGGTTTGTATAGTGGAGGAGCAGCAAGGCATAGTGTCGACTTGGATTATCTCAAATCATCGAAGTGACTAGATCTAGTCATCAACTTCGGCAAAGGTATGGATTCTAAGGCCATTATAGATGGTGGCAGAACGTGTAAATGTGGATAATAGATGGTTATCGTTTTGGTTTAATTATTATAAACTGATCTATAAGTGGTTGGTTATAGGAGAAATCATGTAGGAGATCTCGTCGAGGAATATCGCAAATCAGGTGTGTAACGAACCTTCTTTCGTAGCTTAAATTGATAAATGCCCAAAAGCCAAAATGCCAAAATTCTGGCATTTTGAGGACTTGTGAGCAAGCGAACGCTCATTGGTTAGTTAGAGTCTCTAAGTTGATGATCAAGAACATTGGAAAAGGTAAGAGTATGACTTTTGGCATCACGGTAAGTTGGGCCTCGAGGGGCTGAAATCAGGCCCGATAGGCTTATGGGCTCAATGGGCTTACGGGCCCATTTGGGTAAATTTGGTAGGAAATGAAATCTAGTTAAATTGCGCGTTAAGACTGGTAATACCATTATGGAATATAGGCTGAACGGGCCTAGATGACTAAATCGGCTATGTAGGGCCCATTAGGGGTTTTTGGCCCAATAACTCAGTTTCGCTAAGAATGGGCCAGAATCGCTGCATAAAGCATATGAATTGTTAGTAACTGTTACTGAACATGGAAAACCCTAATATTTCATAAAATTATGAAATTACCTTTATAGTATGAAAATGCCTATTTTGCCCCTAGGCAAAAATGACCATTATACCCCTAGGGTTTAATTATAAATTTGATACATGGGATATGATATACATGATTGGTATGATATGCACATGATATGTATAAAATGCACATGATATGTATGATATGCACATGATATGTATGAAATGCACGTGATGTATTCATAAATGCATTGGGTTGGGTTTTTATATGGATGGAGGAAGTGCAAAAGGGCTTATGCCCCAGTTTACCAAAAAGGGCTTATGCCCCAGTTTACCGAAAGGGATTTTGCCCCAGTTATTAAAAGAGGCTAGGCCTCCAGTTATATGATAAAGTAGCTATGCTGCCAGTGGAGAGTTTTGGTTGGGTGGGTTGAGTTATTCCTCACATGGAGAGCTTGGTTGGTACGGGTGGAGAGTAGCGGATGGTGGGTCGAGTAGTCTCCCCAAATGGGCTTGCATTCTTTCATTGACATTACATGTGATATTGAAATGGGCCTATGGGCCATACCGTTTACAATAAAGGCTTTAGCCCAGTGATATGAAATATGAAAAGGCTTCGGCCCAGTGTTATGAGAAAAAGAAATATAAAAAGGTTTCGGCCCAGTATATGTTGAGATTGGACTAGGGCTTAGGCCCAGCAGGCTGATATTGTTTTGGGCTCTGAAAGGGGCTTGTTGCACATTGAATTTTCAAACTCACCCCCTTTCCTTAACCTTGCAGGTGGGCCTTGATTTGACTTGGAGCCGGAGGGGATTCAGAATGGCCACGGTGATCGCCTTTGGGCTTTTGAATAAGTGATGGTTTTTATTAAGTCTACTTTATTTATTATTTATTTTTGGGTTGTAATAAGGCCATTTTAACTATTATTCTCTTTCTTTTCTGGGATTATTTTATTTTTAATAACTTTAAACTGGATGATAATAAATGGGCTAGACTTAAAACGTGTTTTCAAAACGATACTTGTTTTCCAAATAACACAACGTCACGATTATCCGATTTCTCAAAGATATCCACTTAAATAAATCTCACATCAGTATAACCAAGTGTGGCAATGGTTGTGGGCATGTCTAGGATTGGATCCGTTCGAAGAGCTTGGTACTTAAGCAGCCTTCATGGCTCACCTCCTCTGTTACGGATACCTACCTGGTGCCGAGCTTCCATTCACTTTGTTAGCTTTACAAATGTCGATTTTTAAAACACTAAAACGAAACATGGGTTTTTTCTTCAATGTGGCACGTTGGATTCGGCCATAACGTCTGGGCCGGGTTTGGGGTGTTACATGTTGTATAGGTTTTTGTTGATCGATTGACAAAGTCAGCTCATTTTATACCGGTACATATTGACTATTCACTTGACAATCTAGCTGAGTTGTATATTTCTGAAATAGTGAGGTTGCACAGAATGCCTTTATCGATTATATCAGATAGAGATCCAAGGTTCACTTCGCGATTTTGGAAGAAGTTACAGGAGGCTTTAGGTACAAAATTGAATTTTAGTACTGCTTTCCATCCGTAGACCAACGGTCAGTCTGAGCTAGTAATTCAAATTCTTGAAGATATGTTGCGGTGTTGTGTCCTTGAATTCCAAGCTAATTTGGAAAAGTATTTACCGTTGGTAGAATTTGCCTATAACAATTGCTTCCAGTCAAGTTTGAAAATGGTGCCTTATGAGGCATTGTATGTGCGTAAGTGCCAAACGCCTTTGTATTGGACTGAACTCAAAGAGAATCAGATTCACAGAGTTGATTTAGTTAGTGAAACTAAAGAAAAAGTAAGGATAATACGTGATTGTTTGAAAGCCGCTTCGGATAGATAAAAATCCTATGCGGATTTGAAATGGAAAGAGATTGAGTTTCAGGTCGGTGATAAGGTATTTTTGAAAATATCTCCATGGAAAAAGGTTTTGAGACTTGGTAGGAAAGGCAAATTAAGTCCACGCTTTATTGGACTATATGAGATCATCAAAAGAGTAAGACCAGTTGCCTATCGGTTAGCCTTACCATCTAAATTGGAAAAGATTCATGATGTGTCCCATGTGTCTATATTGTGCCAATACTGATTTGATCTTTCACATGTGATTTTACCGATAGAGGTCGAGATCCGACTGGATATGATTATGGTGAAGAGCAGATTAAGATTTTGGCCCAGGAAGTCAAACAATTAAGAAACAAAAGTATTGCCCTTGTGAAGGTTTTATGGAAAAGACATTGGGTTGAAGAGGCTACATTCCACAAAGTGAACTATTTGATATAATGGTTATGCTGCACCACACGCAGTTGTAGCAACAAGACTACTAGAGATACTCAAAAATAAGGGATGACTCAATCAGAGATGCATTTAAAATATATATTTCATAACCTATTTGTTTTTATGCCTGAATTTCCAGACTTTATACTTGAACCATGGACTTTAATGTCGAAGAAGGAAAAAGATAAGTCAGATTCTGAGGGATGTGCAAATAAATAAAAATTGGGGGATCTTAACTTTATTTTATTTTCATTCTTAGGTTATTTAATATTTCAAGATTAGGTTCTATTAGGATTTTTTTTATTGCATGATAAAAAAAGAGGTAGATATCATGAATAAAAATGAACAAGTCTTAAAATAAAAAGTGTGGCAATATATATGTACATGTCTAGGATTGGATCTAGAGAGAGCTTGGTACTTAAGCAGTCAAGCCGACTCACCTCCTCTTTTTTAGAATTCTACTTGGTGTATAGTATTTATTCACATTTAACAATGAGGTCATTGTTCATCTTAAATAGGGGGACCGAAAATTTGAAATTATTTCCTCTCAGAATAAATTTTTATTTAATTATGATTAGGTTATATTTTGTTCAAAACTTTGAAATTTTGTTAAGTATGCTAAACTTCGGTATATATAAAGTTTGATTATTTCAATAATTGCTATGTTAGCTGAATTATGACATAAATTTAATTTTAATAAAGCATGCGAATCATATTATAAAATTTTTAGTTCCTTAGGAAAGTTAGGCATGCATAAAAGTTTAAGTCTCTAGAATTGACTTAGGAGTTTCTTGAAGTGAAATCCTAGGAAGCATGGAATGTTGAAAATGATTTAGGCAACTTTTATTTGGACCATTTGATCCTTTCAAGCCAACCTTGATGAAATTTTATCCTTTAAAACCCAACTTTAAGACTATATGGCCTAATTTTATTTGAACCCTTGCAATATTTAGCCATCACTTCTCTCTTAATTATCTTTAAATTGTCCCAAACACTAGACTTAGTACTATTCAAAAAATTCTTTGAAAATAAGTTTGGAGGAGTTGAAAAGAAGTATCAAATGCTCAAAAGTTGTAGTACATACAACAAAATGCTCATGAAAAAAAGAAGAAGAGAAGAGCATATGTACTTGAAAGAAAACAAATGTACAAAAGAGCATGTGAGAGCGAAATAAGTTGGTGTATTGAAGCTAAATATTCCAAAGGTCAGATTAAAGCTAAGTCTAGGGTTTTAAGCCTAATTTTATATATCTTTTACCTAACCCTAGCCTAGCCACGTGTCAGCCTAGTTAAAAGACCTATTGATTCAAGTTTCTATGCTACCTACATTAGTGGAGAGAATTTGCTATGCTCAACATATGAAGCCATAAATTAAACTTGATGATTGCATCTTAATCTTAAATAAGGGAATAAAATCATATTGGTAGGGATTTAACATGTCTTTATTGAGTAAGCATTTAGTCTATTTTCTCTATCATAATAATAATTGAGATTAATTTGAATGATATGTATACCTAAGTAGCGTAAATCTCAAAATTCTTGTTCTTGAGCATAAGTATACTAAATTCATGATTTTGGGAAGAATGTTGTTTTGAACGAATTTTTCAAAGGTGTTTCTGTGAAATTCTTTTCAATTTGTGCATTACTCGGGATTAGTAATAAATTAAGTTTGGGGTGTGGAAACACGAAAATATAAACACTTTTTCATGCCCTTTTTAACTAAAATTCATGCAATTTCAGTAAAGATCTTGTCAAAAAATATATAATAATTATAAAATAACTAAATTGAACTTAAATTATTAACATGTTTAATTATAATTAATTTTATAATAAATTTTGATTAATTTTGATCATTTTCGACAGATTTGCACAAAGGGCGAAAATTGGCTCGGCAGACATTGTTAGAAGCGCAAAATCGAGAAGCAATTTTGAAGCATCACGATGAATTAATTTTTCTGCCTAAGACGGTCCAAATTATGAATATTAATTCATAATGTAATTAATTATAATTTTAATCAAAATTATTTTGGGTTAAATAAATTATTATTAATTAATTATGAAAAGAGGCCTAGTTGAGCTGAACCGAGAAAACCGATCCGACAGAGCACTGGGCAGCCCAAAACAGTCCCACATGCTGACCCAATGAGCTTTTTTGGCAGATTATTTGGCTTGAAAAATTACCTTGAAGACTCCTTGAATTTGCATTCAAACCCCTCCACTATTCATGCCTTCCTAGATTTGTCCCTACCTAAAAATAGTAAGTTTGAAACCTTCAAACTTGCCACATGAGTGGCCGGCCATGGGGAGAATCTATGGCTACTGATTTTTTCTATTTTTAGCAGCCTACTCAACCTAAAAATACCCCATTGGCTGCTCATTTCAAACACATCTCAAAACCTCTCATCCTTTCACTTCTCTCTCACTTTCTCTTCAAACCCCTTCCGTTTGTTCTTCATTTTCTTCCCCATTCCCTTGCCGATTTCACCTCTTGAAAAAGATTCCGTCAAGTTTTCATTGAAGTCTCAGTTCAACAAGAACAAGTAGAGAAGGAGCAGCGGAGCCAACTAGTCAAGCCTCGGAGAAACACCAGATTTAATTCTTGTTCCTTATCCTTTTAATTTTATTGTTGTTATTATGAACATACCTATGAATAATTTGATATGTTTAATTTAATTAATATGGCTTAAATTTAATTTGTAATAGGTTGATTGCATTTTGTCCACTTCACTTATTAAAATTGTGTTTATGTTGTTATAGGCCTCGGTAAGATGCTTGATTAAGCAAAACCATGACTAATTTATTCTTGCATTACAATTGTAAGGTAACTAATGAATTAATTATTTAAACAGATTGAAATTGTAATTAATTGACACGATACTTAATAGTGCATATCTAATCATCTAAGGTAGCTGAGGGTTAAATTAGCAGCAGTATCTAACGATACATTAGCCTTGCATAACTTGCAAGATTATTGCGATTAAACTATTTCAACGTAGGAATATATTGTTACCTCACGCAATCTTTTATGTACTTATGAGATTGAATTAATTGCTTGAATTGGCATAGAGATATGTGCAAGAGATTATTTTTAATTTCATAAGTATGTATGTGCATTAACACATTTTCTTATTAAAATTTCTTTAATTGGTTGAATTGACATAGAGATATAGTCAAGAGATAAATGGATTTTCATAGGTGAGTATGTTCATAAGTTAGCAAATTACCACGTTTTCGTGAATTTTTTCGTAACAACATGAACATGAGATTAGTAATTCTAAGTTAAGAAATGTAATTAATCTAACACAATTATGTCATATTGATTAAAATTATCTTTTGAAATTGTGCATTGAAACTTTTATTTCCTTTTTATTTATTTTACTTACTTAAAAATCTTTGTTTTTAATTACCTCCTCAAACCGAAATATTTTTCTTCACCAAAGTGTTTTTAATTGCATTCATGAACAATTATTTTCACAGTACCTGTGGGTATGGTAACTCGACATGTACTTGTCACTTTATTACTTATTGCGATTGTGTACACTTTCACATTTTCGTCGTTCCAGTGATCTTATAATGAATTTGTAACATCCCGAATTAGGGCCTAGTTGAAATAGTAGTTTCGAGACCACAAATCTAAAGTAGAAATAATTATTTTATGATTATTAGGAGGTCTATATTGTGATCGCATGCTTGTGTGAATATTTCATGAAGAAATTTCATTCATAAAGTGTCCAATTTGAAATTTAGGACTAAATTGCAAAAGTTGCAAAATGTGAGTTCTAGAAGCCTTAAGCAAGAAATTACCATGGATTTTTAATTAGAGGTCCTTAAATAGCAATTTACCAAATTTCTATTTTTATGGACAAAAGTGGGCATGAATAGGAAAATTTTGAAAGAAAGGCCTTAAGGGCATTTTTTTTATTTGGTTAATAAAAGAATAAAAAGGGAAAAATAAGTTAAAATTGTGTTTATCTTCTTCATGTGTGTGCTAAAAAATTGAAGAGCCATAGCTAGGGTTTTTCCTTCAACTTTCAAGCTCGATTGTAAGTACTCCTTAGCCTCGTTTTCAATGTTCTTTAAGTTTTTGATATCCTTGAAGCATGATCTACTTATATGTAGCTTTATTTTGAGTTAGGGATCATGTTTAAAAAGTGACCCATATGTGACATGCATGTATTTTGATGTTTAATGGACGAATATGAAAGTTTGATGTATGATAAACATCTTTTACTAAGTGGTTTTTCATGAAAACACCCAAAAAGGACCTTGTCATAAAAGGTCTAAAATGAGTAGTAAGATGTGTGTTTTAATGGGAAATGTGGGCTGGAATAAGTATGGGTTAAGTTCGGCTAGGCTTGGGTGAAAAAGAAAATGGACACATTTTATTTTACAAACCTAGGGACTAATTTGTAAATATGTGAAAGTTTATAGGCAAAACTGTAACTTTGCCTAAATATAGTTTTTGGAAGGATTTGAATAATGTTATGATTAAATAAGCTGAATTTGCTATTATAGATCAAGAAAAACAGAGTCCGGACCTAGACCAGGGAAAGAACAAGATTTTGGACTAAATCGAATTAATTGTCCATATTTTGCACCGAGGTAAGTTCATGTGTAAATGATGCAATGATATATCATGTTTTAATATTTTGTTAATGTATGAGTCACTATGATTAATTATTATGACAAATGTATGAATGATGTTATAGTATATGAGAATGACATTGTGAACGAGTTCGACGAATATGTGATATCGAGAAAAATCTTGTCTGAACCATAACAATTTAGGATATAATGTGACATGTCACTAGGACTATGCGATTATGAGCTCATGAGATTATGTGTATATGTGACTATGTGAATCCGGGTGCTAGTCTTGTACGTTCTACTGGTGGCTAGGTAGCTTGGCATATGTTGCGGGTACCTATTAGCTTATGTGTAATAGCCCGATTTTGGGCCTAGTCAAAATAGTGGTTTCAAAACCACTATTTTGAGGCTAGAGAAATTGTTTTTAATATTATTTTATGTGTCATAGCATGATTTTATAAGTACATAAAAATTTTGGTGAATTAATTTTAGCGATTGTGAGCTTAATTGAGAAAAAAAGACTAAATTGCATAAAGGGAAAAAGTTTTGTTTGCAAGCTAAATGTGTTAAATAGCTAGAGAACCATAAATAGGGGTCTTTAAAGAGAAAATAGACCTTTAGGTAAAGACTTGGCTGGCCATAGAGACAAAGAAATTCAAAAGTCAATTTGTGGGTATTACGTGACTTATTTGGTATTAAAATAAAACAAAAAGGAAAAAGTTGTCATCTTTTCATCTTTCTTCTTCATCCACCAAAATTACTGGCAAAGAGGGGGTTTGAAACCTCAAAAATATCAGCCACTCTTCACCCTTGCAAGTAAGTGATTTTGATGGCATTTCTTGATAATTTTTGTACTTTTGAGACCCTTGTAGCATAATCTAGCTAATGAGGGGACTATTTTGCAAAACAGTTGAAAGTCTAGGGTTTTTCCATGAGAGTATTCATGTGGCTTGCTGAATTTTTATGGAAGAAAATGAGTCTTGGTTGTGTAATAAACAACTTTTGTGAAAGAAGTTTGCATGAAAACACCTAAAAAGGGCTATTTTGTAAAGTTGTAAAATAAGTTGTAAATGTATGAAATAACTAAAACTGTGAGTTGATATAGTTATAAAAAGTATTCAGCTAGCCTTGGTAAATGAGGAAATTCGATAAAAATCGATTTATGAGCCTAAAGGAAAAATCATAATTTTTGTACAGTCTAAGGGCAAAACAGTCATTTTGCCAAATTGTGAATTATACAATGTTTTAATTAAGGTAATGATTAAATGAGTGAATTTCATCATGTTAGATCAAGAAAATTAAGATTTTGGCTTAAATCAGAAAGTACGAGGTTATGGACTAAAATGGAGTAATTAGCTGGAATTGCATTCGAGGTAAGTCTGTGTGACTAAATAAACATGTTATCCATGTTATTGTTAATATACTTGAAATTGATTTTGCTATGATTGTATTTAATTATATGTTGATGGATTATGACATTCCATTGAAACAAGTAAGTTGTATGTAAATAATGCAAAATTCAATGTTATCATGTATTATACGATTAGTATAGTATGAATTGTTGATTTGTGTTGTGAATGAGAATTTATATAATAAAGACTTCAGGTTGAACATAAGGAATAGATTTGGATATTCATGCCATGACTTTATGTGATATGTGTGCTAGTGTAAGACATGTCTGGGACATGCATCTGCCTCAAGATATACAAGCCAGTGTAAGACATGTCTGGGACATGCATCAACATTGAGACGAGAGCTAGTGTAAGACATGTCTGGGACATGCATCGGCCTTGAGATATACAAGCTAGTGTAAGACCTGTCTGGGACATGGCGTCAACTTGTTGTCTGTCAGTGTAAGACCTGTCTAGGACATGGCATCGGCATTGATAGATGAGAGCCTGTGTAAGACCTGTCTGGGACATGGCATCGGCCTTGATATATGAAAGTAGTGTAAGACCATGTTTAGGACATGGCGTCGGCATCTTATCCTATGCTTGGTGATATTGAATATCCTGTAGTATTCTAAATGGTTCAATGGAAGATTTACAATTTATATCGAAATGAGAGAACTTATGACCATGTGGTGAGTGGTACAGGTACTTACATGAAATCGATGAGATGTGAATTCAATTCATGTTGTATGATTAGTAAGGAATGAAAATGAGCATGTTGAGTAACATAGGTATGTATGCCGAGCTCATGAGAAATGATTTCGGTTTATGATGCACATTGAGTGAATATGTAAACAGGTAATTCATGCCTATGAGAATGGTTTTTGTGATGACCTTGTGATTATAGGTCTATACTTATGATGTATAAATATGTATCTTTACCAATGTGGTGAAAATGAATGAATAAGGTGTGATAAACTTAGTATCATTAATTTACACTAAAACAGTTTTGGACAGCAGCAGTAGTCCGACTTTGAAAATCCACCAAAAATTGTGGAAATTGAGTTAGAGGCTTAATAAAAAATAAAATTAAAGCTTAATGAGTCTAGTTTCACATAGGAAGGTGTAAGCAAATGAGTTTCATATTATGAAATATTTAAATTGTTGTGAGACAGAGTTAGAAAGATTTCAAAATCCCTTATTCTAATTTGAGAAAATCATTGAAAATTGTACAAAAGTAATTATGGGTTATAATTTATATGCTTAGAATCCTTGACGAGTCTATTTTCAAGAGAAATGGACAAAAAAATCATCTCAGTCCAGTATTATGAGATAATTATTTTTAGTAAAGAGGGGTTGGAACTATTAAACAACGAGAAAGGGTAACTTTAAAGAATAAACTGTACTTATTGGCTTGACCAAAAATTCTAAAAATTTTATGGTAAGAGGTATGTGAGCATAGTTTCAGGGAAAATTTACGGATATTAATTTGGGGTTCTGTAACTCCTGATATAAATAATTTAGTGACCGTGACTCGAGAAAACAACTTGACCTGAACATAGGTAAAAAGGCAATTATGAGAGTATTACCTTGAGATCATGTTGTAAGAATTGGTGGAAGCATATTGATAAATTGCTTAATATATTTATATGGACTTACTAAGCATGAAGCTTACTCCCTCCTTTCCATTTTTTTTAGCTTTGTCAGGTTAGCTCGGGGTTGGAGATCGTCAGAGACAGCATCACACTATCAAGTCACTACCTTTGGGATAATGAAGCACATGTTAGAAATTTTCAAGTGAGTGGCATGTATCGGGATCTAGTTTTATGACATGTGTTATCATGATTTTAGCCAAATGTATTGGCTTATATTAAGTTATATGTATTTGGTCATGAGATGTGGCTCATATTGATTATGGGTTGTAACTCTAGCTATTCATGTTATGTCCAATGTTTAGGATGTGATTATGTTTGGTTGCCATGCATGGTTGGTAATATGACGTGTGTTGGATGTATCTCTATGACCATTTGAGGTGATCATAGTTATGTAGTAATTGTATGTTATAAAAACAACATGACGATGGTTAAATATGAGTGCCCGAGGGGTAAGTTGGTAACTTAGCATAATGCTAAAAGTGGTCAACGCAATGACGAATCTTATGAATGTGAGTTATGAATCTAGACTTGGTATTTTATGAGTAGGTGCATTACATGCAAGAGGACATGTCAATGTTATGAATGTGTCTTACTAAGGGGTTTTTAATCACTAAAATGATGCCATGATTTGTGATTTTGATGTGCATAAGGCTATAAGGGATAATGGGTAACATGAAGGCTTGGAAAATAGCCTAAGTGTTGGTCACACGGGCTGAGACACGACCGTGTGTGTGTGAGGGACACGGCCTAGAGGCACGGGCACGTGGACCGACCATGTGGTTCGATTTGCATGCTGATATCATAAACAGAGAGTTACACGGCCTGAGGACACGAGAGTGTCAAAGACACACCGGCGTGTGACCCTGTTTCTGTAACACCCCGAACCCGAGACCGACACCGGAGTCGAACACGAGGTGTTAACAGACTTTAAACCCCTTATAAAAAAATTTTTTCCCAGACACTGCCAATCTGCGTACTAGTCACTTTAAAAATCATATCTTGAGTTTCACAGCTTGAAAATCAGTTTCGTGATTTTTCCCTGAAACTAGTCTCATGTGCCCATCTACATATTTTTTTCTAGAATTTTTGGTTGGGCCAATTAGTACAGTTTATTAGTCAAAGTCTCTCATGTTACAGGGATCGACTACACTGACCTTTGCGCATTACGACCTGGATATCTCCATGCACAGAGCTTCAATACTGATGTCGTTTGTTTCTATAGAAACTAGACTCAGAGAGGAATCTATCCATATATGGTATGACTCCTAATTGTCTCTGGTTAATTTATAATGAATTTCCAAATTCGGAACAGGGAATCCAGAAACCGTTCTGGCCCTGTCTCACGAGAACCTGAATATCTCTTAACATACTGTCCATATGATCTTTTCGTTGCTTCTATATGAAAATAGACTCATCGAGCTTCGAATACATAATTTATTCATCAATTAATTCCACTCCTACTATTTTTAGTGATTTTTCAATCTCACGTCACTGCTGCTGCCAGCATCTGTTATGAAAGCAACTATGCCCATTTCGTGATTTCTCCTTAATCTAACTAGTAATTCTTCATACATATCACAAATTATGATCATGACTAGCCATGCCAAAGGCTAATCATTGTCAAACATCCCCCTACTACACTATTGCCATATCATGAATTTTAACACCAAAATAATCAACCATGACATATGGCATAAAAAGGTCGAATTATCAAGATTTACGACCTAACGTTATGAAACCAAACCCAACCGAACATTCATGCCATTTTCGCATAGCTAAAAGTTTACATACCAAAGTTCAAACACAACATAATAGCCTATACATGCCGAAATGTTCTCCTAAGCCGACTAAGAAGAAAGTACCAAAACTTGCTAGCCGGTGTGATGACTCCAATGACGGCCCGATCACGCAAGAAGAGACGAGTCCAAGAAACCTAAAATAGGTGACAAGGAAACGCCGAGTGAGTATATAACTCAGTAAGTCATAAGCAATGCACTACCATCCTTTAATAACATTATCACAATAGGAAATAAGATTGAACGAGGCTAGTTACTCCATCCATACCGAACCATGCCATAGTTCCTCAGACCCATCGGTTCAATCTCATACCAAATCATGCATTCACATTCCATATACTCATCAATAGGATATTTGAGGCATTTTCATACATCATTTTATTTTCGTTATAATCATACAATTAAACGAACCTTCACCTATTCCACAATGAACCTTATGTACGTGACTTCAACTATAATCGTCACATAGGTTCAAAACTTACCAAGCTCAACTCCAAATATAAACATAGCGCCTATTAGCCATGAACTCAAGGTACTTACCTTTTCCGCTGTCCGTGATCGACTTAATAATGTCGCACACTTAGTGTCCATAATGATTCAAACGTATATATTAAGTCCGCACACTCAGTGCTATATAATCAACTCGCACACTTAGTGCTATATAATCAAACTCGCACACTTACTGCTACATAATCAAACTCGCACACTTAGTGCTACATAATCAAATTCGCACACTTAGTGCTACATAATCAAGCTCGCACACTTAGTGCTACATAATCAAGCTCGCACACTTAGTGCTGTACAATTTAAACCCGCACACTTAGCGCCAATCTCATGATCATAAATGTTTATACCCGCACTCTTAGTGCCGAGGTCAACAACTCAATACATCTCACCTCTTTTCTCTTCATTCAACACTTTCATCACCACATACATACATGTATATAAATTTATCATTCCATTCAGCATGATTACATAGACATTATGTCTATTTAGATCAATACAAAATATATGCTTGATGGCTTACTTTGTGTTGGGTAAGACGGTTCCAACTCGGTTACTCGATGATCTTTTCTTTGCCCTTGCTTGCCTCTCCACCTTTAGCTTCTCGAGCTAAATCGATAAATTAACTAGTTTAACCATCTTGCTAAACAATCATACTTCAATTACACATGCATGTGTATGTTTGTATATTCGGCAATGACAATGGTAATTTAGCAAACCTTAATTTAACTTATAATTGTTCATAACACATTTAAAGCATCCACTCCATTCCATCATTTTAAAGCACATACATTACTCAATATTATCCAAATTCACATTCGGCATTTTCACAAACACACATGCCGATTTCATTCACTCATCTCTAATGTTAATTAAGAAATGCCGAATGTCACCAACTAAATGGCATACACACACACCCACATGCATAAAAGTCATCCACACCTCCTATAGTTCATTCGGCCTTCACCTTTGCTAGTTTTCCCCATTTTTTTGTCGGTTATATATACATAGTCCTAAGGTAATATCACGAATGGGCTTACATATATATGTATATATACATATAGCCGAATATGCAAAGCTTAAACCCAACATCACATAAGCTCCTAAGTGATGGCCGAATATGTATATCTATATATATTCATCAACTATACTATTACCTTTAATTTACCTAATCACACAATTTCATCTAAGTTTAGCATGAAACACAATCATCACCCTTATTAATCTTTTATAGCCGAAAACCATACTTACCCCCAAAATCGAAATTTCAACATGGTTTACAAAAATCACTTGATAACTCACTCAATATTAACTAAAATTTCAAAAGCTAGTACAAACTTCCTTACCTTAATAGGACTTAAGATGACCGATTGCTCATGTTACCAACAAGATTCAAGATTTGAACATGGGCTAACTAAGGGACTTAGTAACTAGCTTAATACATTCAACAATTTCCAAAAGCTACCATGCATTACATACCTTACTCAAGACTAGAAGGAGTGGCCGAATGTTTTACTTCCCCTTCCCCCTTCTTCTTAGCATTTTCGGCCAAGGATGATAAAAGATGAACAATTTTTTTTCTTTCTTCTTTAGATTCGGCTAGCAAGAACATGAATGATGATCCCCTTTTTTTTTTTCCTTTCATCATTCTTTTTTTTCCATTTCTTTATTACTAACTTTTTATTTTGTTATTCATCCCATGATGCACCAACAAAACATGTCTATGACTTGTTTTGCCCATCACACCTTGTCCACCTTATTTGTCATGGCCGGCCACTATAAAAAGGGGGGGAAATTTGACATGCAAGTCCTCCCCTTTTTCCACATGCACTAATAGGTCCTTATGCATTGACCTATCACATTTTAAAATTTTCTCGCATAAGTCCTATTGACTAAATTCACATGCAATCGACTAAATCGAAGCTTGAAATTTTCACACATTCATAATTACATATTCTAGACAATAATTATCACATTCAAACATTTCGGTGACTCGGTTTAGCGGTCCCGAAACCACTTCCCGACTAGGGTCAATTTTGGGCTGTTACAACTCTCCCCCACTTAAGAAATTTTCGTCCCCGAAAATCTTACCGGTAAATAGGTTTGGGTATCGTTCTTTCATCGAGCTCTCGGTTTCCCAAGTAGTTTCCTCGATCCCATGTTTGAGCCATAACACCTTCACTAACGGAACCCTTTTGTTTCGCAACTCCTTCACTTCACGAGCTAGGATACGTATCGGTTCTTCTTCATAACTCATATCGGCTTGAATTTCAACCTCTGATGGGCTAATTATATGCGATGGATCAGATCGATAGCGTCGAAGCATCGAAACATGAAAGACGTCGTGAATCTTTTCAAGCTCAGGGGGCAAAATCAATCTATACGCAACCGGACCAACTCGTTCGGAGATTTCATACGGCCCAATGAATCTCGGGCTCAACTTGCCCTTACGGCCAAACCTGAGTACCTTTTTCCAAGGCAAAACTTTAAGGAACACTTTATCTCCCACCTGATATTCAATGTCCTTTCGTTTCAAGTCCGCATACGATTTCTGACGATCTGTGGCTGCCTTCAGACTTTCACGGATTACCTTTACTTTCTGTTCGGCATCTTTAATCAAATCAACTCCGAAAATTTTACTTTCACCGAGCTCGGTCCAAAACAATGGTGTACGGCATTTACGACCGTACAAAGCCTCGTAAGGTGCTATCTTAATACTTGATTGAAAACTATTGTTGTAAGCGAATTCAATCAAAGGTACATACCGTTCCCATGAACCACTAAACTCAAGGATGCAGCATCTCAGCATATCCTCGAGTATCTGAATTATCCGCTCGGATTGACCATCGGTTTGGGGATGAAAAGCGGTGCTAAAATGCAGCTTGGTACCCAAAGCTTCTTGCAATTTCTTCCAAAATCGCGAGGTGAATCTCGGATCTCTATCCGACACGATAGAAATAGGTACTCCATGTAATCTCACAATCTGAGAAACATACAATTCGGCTAGTTTATCCAATGAAAAATCCGTACGCACAGGGATAAAGTGAGCCGACTTAGTCAGTCTATCAACAACAACCCAAATCGTATCCTTCTTACTTGTTGACAATGGTAGTCCGGACACAAAGTCCATTGTGACTCGATCCCATTTCCACTCAGGTATCATGATCGGCTGAAGTAATCCTGAAGGCACTTGATGTTCCGCTTTCACTTGTTGACATATTAAACATCTTGAAACAAAGTCGGAGATGTCCCGTTTCATACCATGCCACCAAAATCGACGTTTCAAATCGTTGTACATTTTCGTACTCCCCGGGTGAATTGACATTCGGCTACAATGGGCTTCGTTCAGAATCATCGAAATGAGTTCTGAATTTCTTGGAACATACAAACGACTTCTGAACCTCAAACAATCGTCCTCATCAATTTGAAATTCGGATTCCATATTCGGAATACATTCAGCCCGTTTTGCAACCAATTCATCGTCGACTTTCTGAGCTTCACGAATTTGATGAATCAATGATGGTTTGGCCTTTAATTCAGCTACTAACACATTGTCGGGTAGAACAGACAAGTGCACATTCATCGCTCGTAAAGCAAACAGCGATTTCCGGCTTAAGGCGTCCGCAACCACATTAGCCTTTCCCGGGTGGTAATCAATGACAAGCTCGTAATCTTTCAACAACTCAAGCCAACGTCTTTGTCGCAGATTTAAGTCTCTTTGAGTCATCAAATATTTGAGACTTTTGTGATCCGAAAATACATGGCACTTTTCGCCAAACAAGTAATGTCGCCATATTTTCAAAGCGAATACGATGGCGGCTAGTTCGAGATCATGGGTTGGATAATTTCTCTCGTGTGGCTTCAATTGTCTCGACGCATAGGCCACAACTCGGCCTTCTTGCATCAATACGCAACCCAAACCGAGTAGGGATGCGTCACTATAAATGACAAATTCTTTGCCTGATTCGGGTTGCACTAAAATTGGAGCTTCAGTCAAATGAGTTTTCAGTTGATCGAAGCCTTTCTGACATTTCTCCGTCCATTCGAACTTAGCATCCTTTTGAAGTAGCTTCGTCATTGGTGTGGCTATCATCGAGAAACCTTTGACAAATCGTCGGTAATAACCGGCGAGTCCCAAAAAGCTCCGAACTTCAGTAATATTTCTCGGAGGTTTCCAGTTAAGTATGGCTGAGATTTTGTTCGGGTCAACTCGAATAGCCGATGCGGATACCACATGACCCAAGAAGCTAACCTCTCTTAACCAGAACTCACACTTACTGAACTTAGCATATAACTTCTTATCCCGCAAAACTTGCAACACTAATCTCAAGTGTTCAGCATGTTCGATCTCATCTCTTGAATAGACCAAGATGTCATCAATGAACACAACTACGAACTGATCCAAATATGGTCTGAAGATCCGATTCATCAAATCCATAAATACTGCAGGGGCATTAGTGAGCCCAAACGGCATCACTAAGAACTCGTAGTGACCGTACCTCGTTCTGAAAGCAATTTTGGGTATGTCCGAATCTCGAATTCACAACTGATAATAGCCCGATCTCAAATCTATTTTTGAGAACACTGAGGCTCCCTTCAGTTGGTCGAACAAATCATCGATGCGCGACAACGGATATTTGTTCTTTATCGTCACTTTATTCAGTTGACGATAGTCAATGCACAACCTCATGGTTCCGTCCTTCTTTTTCACGAACGATACTGGTGCACCCCAAGGTGAGAAACTTGGTCGAGCAAAACCTCTATCCGTCAATTCTTGCAACTGAGATTTTAACTCTTTTAACTCGGTTGGTGCCATACGATACGGAGCTATCGAAATCGGCGTAGTCCCAGGTACAAGCTCAATACCAAACTCTACCTCCCGAACAGGTGGTAAACCCGGTAATTCTTCAGGAAAAACATCCGGGTATTCACAAACCACCGGCACAAATTCGGGTTTCTTTTCTAACTCTTTGTCATCAAGTACATATGCAAGGTATGCTTCGCACCCTTTTCTTACATATTTCTGGGCCAACATTGCTGATATTACAGCTGGCAACCCCTCCAAATCCGTAGACTCAACTCGGATTATCTCGTTATTTGCGCACCTCAAATCAATAGTCTTGCTTTTGCAATTCACAACCGCATCGTGCGCGGTCAACCAATCCAAACCAAGAATAACGTCAAATTTGTCAAACGGCAAAAGCATCAAATCAACCGGAAGACAGGATTCTCGAATTTTTAGAGGGCATCTCTTACACACTTTATCAACAAGTACGCATTGACCCAAAGGGTTTGACACTCGAATTACGAACTCAGTAGACTCAACAGGTAGAGTCTTACTGGATGCTAAGGTTTCGCATACATATGAATGAGTAGAGCCAGGGTCAATCAATGCAATCACATTAGTATCAAAGAGAGTGAAGGTACCAGTGATGACGTCAGGGGAGGATGCCTCCTCTCGTGCGCGAATGGCATATGCTCTAGCAGGAGTACGGTTCTCGGCTCGAACAGCCGTATCAGAGGCCCTCTCTGGCTACCACCCCTACCTCCTAAAATTCTCGGTGGTCTACCTCTAGTTGTCACTCCACTAGGTCTTGCACCTTGAATCTTATTCTTCTCATCAAGCTCCGTGCAATCTCTAATGAAGTGGTCCTTCGAACCGCATCCGTAACAGGCCCTGTTAATAGACTTACCCCAACATTCACCTATGTGTCGTCTTCCACATTAGGGACATTCAGGTTTCTCTAGACGATTATTGCCCACACTAGCTACCGAAGTAGCTCGGGAGTCCGTCGATGGTCTTGCTCTGATGGAAATTCCCGCAGTCGTCCTCGACTTATTAGTGTCCTCCCTGAACTTCTTTACGACTGAGAACGGAGCTTTACCCGTCGATCTTTTACGATAGTCTCTAGCTTCAAATTCAGCCTTCTTTTTCTCCTTTCCAAGTTCTTCCGCCTTGCAGGCTCGTTCGACTAGTGTTACGAATTCTTTTATTTCCAAAATACCCATTAGTAGCTTTAAATCTTCATTCAATCCTTCTTCGAATCTTTTGCACATAGCAACCTCATCAGCTACACACTCCCGGGCATACCTACTGAGTCTTACGAATTCATGTTCGTATTCAGATACTGTCATACGGCCTTGCTTGAGTTCCAAGAATTCCTTACGCTTTTGATCAATGAACCGTTGACTAATATATTTCTTTCGAAATTCCGTCTGAAAGAAGTCCCAAGTTACTCGTTCGTTTGGGACTATGGAAATCAGGGTCCTCCACCAATAGTAGGCTGAGTCCCGCAACAAGGATATAGCACACTTTAGACATTCATCGGGTGTGCATGACAGTTCATCAAACACCCGAATGGTATTATCAAGCCAGAACTCGGCCCTTTCAGCATCATCAGTAACTATGGCCCTGAACTCCTCAGCCCCGTGCTTCCTAATCAAGTCTACAGGTGGCTTACTCAGCCTCACAGGATCAGTAACTGATGGCATTACTGGCTCCGGGGGTGGATTATTCAAATTCGGGAATTGTTGGACAGCCGGATTGGTTCGGGCATACTGCGCGACCCACTCATTCATCATGGTAAAGAAGGCTTGTTTAGCCCCCTCACCTTGATTATTCGCAGATGACTGAGGTTCAACAGGCGGTGTCCCTTGTGCAGGAGCAGCCGCTACACTTTCAATGTCATCCGCCAAGGTTCTCTCTACACCGGGATCCATTTACTAATCAAAACATAAATTTTAACCGTCAGAAGTCATCACACAGTTAAACATTAACATTCGGCATGTATAGCTAGACTCATACGTGCTATGGTAGTCCTAGAACCGACTAAACCATAGCTCTGATACCAATCAAATGTAACACCCCGAACCCGAGACCGACACCGGAGTCGAACACGAGGTGTTAACAGACTTTAAACCCCTTATAAAAAAATTTTCCCAGACACTGCCAATCTGCGTACTAGTCACTTTAAAAATCATATCTTGAGTTTCACAGCTCGAAAATTAGTTTCGTGATTTTTCCCTGAAACTAGACTCATATTCCCATCTACATATTTTTTTCTAGAATTTTTGGTCGGGCCAATTAGTACAGTTTATTAGTCAAAGTCTCCCATGTTACAGGGATCGACTACACTGACCTTTGCGCATTACGACCTGGATATCTCCCTGCACAGAGCTTCAATACTGATGCCGTTTGTTTCTATAGAAACTAGATTCAGAGAGGAATCTATCCATATATGGTATGACTCCTAATTGTCTCTGGTTAATTTATAATGAATTTCCAAATTCGGAACAGGGAATCCAGAAACCGTTCTGGCCCTGTCTCACGAGAACCTGAATATCTCTTAACATACTGTCCATATGATCTTTTCGTTGCTTCTATATGAAAATAGACTCATCGAGCTTCGAATACATAATTTATTCATCAATTAATTCCACTCCTACTATTTTTAGTGATTTTTCAATCTCACGTCACTGCTGCTGCCAGCATCTGTTATGAAAGCAACTATGCCCATTTCGTGATTTCTCCTTAATCTAACTAGTAATTCTTCATACATATCACAAATTATGATCATGACTAGCCATGCCAAAGGCTAATCATTGTCAAACATCCCCCTACTACACTATTGCCATATCATGAATTTTAACACCAAAATAATCAACCATGACATATGGCATAAAAAGGTCGAATTATCAAGATTTACGACCTAACGTTATGAAACCAAACCCAACCGAACATTCATGCCATTTTCGCATAGCTAAAAGTTTACATACCAAAGTTCAAACACAACATAATAGCCTATACATGCCGAAATGTTCTCCTAAGCCGACTAAGAAGAAAGTACCAAAACTTGCTAGCCGGTGTGATGACTCCAATGACGGCCCGATCACGCAAGAAGAGACGAGTCCAAGAAACCTAAAATAGGTGACAAGGAAACGCCGAGTGAGTATATAACTCAGTAAGTCATAAGCAATGCACTACCATCCTTTAATAACATTATCACAATAGGAAATAAGATGGAACGAGGCTAGTTACTCCATCCATACCGAACCATGCCATAGTTCCTCAGACCCATCGGTTCAATCTCATACCAAATCATGCATTCACATTCCATATACTCATCAATAGGATATTTGAGGCATTTTCATACATCATTTTATTTTCGTTATAATCATACAATTAAACGAACCTTCACCTATTCCACAATGAACCTTATGTACGTGACTTCAACTATAATCGTCACATAGGTTCAAAACTTACCAAGCTCAACTCCAAATATAAACATAGCGCCTATTAGCCATGAACTCAAGGTACTTACCTTTTCCGCTGTCCGTGATCGACTTAATAATGTCGCACACTTAGTGTCCATAATGATTCAAACGTATATATTAAGTCCGCACACTCAGTGCTATATAATCAATTCGCACACTTAGTGCTATATAATCAAACTCGCACACTTACTGCTACATAATCAAACTCGCACACTTAGTGCTACATAATCAAATTCGCACACTTAGTGCTACATAATCAAGCTCGCACACTTAGTGCTACATAATCAAGCTCGCACACTTAGTGCTGTACAATTTAAACCCGCACACTTAGCGCCAATCTCATGATCATAAATGTTTATACCCGCACTCTTAGTGCCGAGGTCAACAACTCAATACATCTCACCTCTTTTCTCTTCATTCAACACTTTCATCACCACATACATACATGTATATAAATTTATCATTCCATTCAGCATGATTACATAGACATTATGTCTATTTATATCAATACAAAATATATGCTTGATGACTTACTTTGTGTTGGGTAAGACGGTTCCAACTCGGTTACTCGATGATCTTTTCTTTGCCCTTGCTTGCCTCTCCACCTTTAGCTTCTCGAGCTAAATCGATAAATTAACTAGTTTAACCGTCTTGCTAAACATTCATACTTCAATTACACATGCATGTGTATGTTTGTATATTCGGCAATGACAATGGTAATTTAGCAAACCTTAATTTAACTTATAATTGTTCATAACACATTTAAAGCATCCACTCCATTCCATCATTTTAAAGCACATACATTACTCAATATTATCCAAATTCACATTCGGCATTTTCACAAACACACATGCCGATTTCATTCACTCATCTCTAATGTTAATTAAGAAATGCCGAATGTCACCAACTAAATGACATACACACACACCCACATGCATAAAAGTCATCCACACCTCCTATAGTTCATTCGGCCTTCACCTTTGCTAGTTTTCCCCATTTTTTTGTCATTATATATACATAGTCCTAAGGTAATATCACGAATGGGCTTACATATATATGTATATATACATATAGCCGAATATGCAAAGCTTAAACCCAACATCACATAAGCTCCTAAGTGATGGCCGAATATGTATATCTATATATATTCATCAACTATACTATTACCTTTAATTTACCTAATCACACAATTTCATCTAAGTTTAGCATGAAACACAATCATCACCCTTATTAATCTTTTATAGCCGAAAACCATACTTAACCCCAAAATCGAAATTTCAACATGGTTTACAAAAATCACTTGATAACTCACTCAATATTAACTAAAATTTCAAAAGCTAGTACAAACTTCCTTACCTTAATAGGACTTAAGATGACCGATTGCTCATGTTACCAACAAGATTCAAGATTTGAACATGGGCTAACTAAGGGACTTAGTAACTAGCTTAATACATTCAACAATTTCCAAAAGCTACCATGCATTACATACCTTATTCAAGACTAGAAGGAGTGGCCGAATGTTTTACTTCCCCTTCCCCCTTCTTCTTAGCATTTTCGGCCAAGGATGATAAAAGATGAACAATTTTTTTTTCTTTCTTCTTTAGATTCGGCTAGCAAGAACATGAATGATGATCCCCTTTTTTTTTTCCTTTCATCATTCTTTTTTTTCCATTTCTTTATTACTAACTTTTTATTTTGTTATTCATCCCATGATGCACCAACAAAACATGTCTATGACATGTTTTGCCCATCACACCTTGTCCACCTTATTTGTCATGGCCGGCCACTATAAAAAGGGGGGGAAATTTGACATGCAAGTCCTCCCCTTTTTCCACATGCACTAATAGGTCCTTACGCATTGACCTATCACATTTTAAAATTTTCTCGCATAAGTCCTATTGACTAAATTCACATGCAATCGACTAAATCGAAGCTTGAAATTTTCACACATTCATAATTACATATTCTAGATAATAATTATCACATTCAAACATTTCGGTGACTCGGTTTAGCGGTCCCGAAACCACTCCCGACTAGGGTCAATTTTGGGCTGTTACAGTTTCATGGGAAAATTTCTAAGTTTGCCTGGAACTTCTCAAAGTTCTCAATATAGTCCGAATCAATCCGATGTAAGTTTGGGCTTCGTAGACCCAAATAAGGACAACATGTATGTGTTTGAAAAGTTTTGAATTAAAAGAAATTTTATGGCCTGGTTTTTGCATGTATGTGTATGTTTAATTCCGGTAATGCCTCGTACCTTGTCTCGGCATCGGACACGGGTAAGGGGTGTTACATTGTGTGAGCAGCTTGAGTATTTATGTCCTGATTGTCAACTTGTGTGAGCAAGCCCGTGATTAGCTCAAGAGCGAGCCATGTGTGATTTTGATATGAGGTAGCATGTGGCTACGTTTGAAGCATTATGTGCAAGTCTTCCGTGTATCCGATAGTATTTCAAATGTTCAATGGGTAAACCTATGAGTTAATCGACAAGTAATTCAATGATAAGGAAATATGATGGTGTGTTACGAGTTGGTACAGGTATGTACGAAAAACTCATATGAATGAGCTCGGTATGTGGTGAACTTTTGGTAAGATTGAGAATGTGTAAGTTATGTCTACAAATTTAAGTTATGCCTATGAATTTATGATGACACAAAAGTAAACTATGTTATGTCAATGGTATTTATATATATATGATTATGTTGTTATTTATTTACATGTGAACTTACTAAGCTTTATGTTTACTCCCCTCATTTTTCCATTTTCTTATAGTATTGTCAAGCTAGCTCGAGGATCGAAGGACGTTGGAGACTCGACCACACTATCAACTGGACATTTTGGTATAGTTAGTCTCAACATTTTGAGTATAACATGTATAAGGACTTGGTCTTTTTGTTATATGTCATATTGGTCTAGCCAAATGTGTTGGCTTATGGTAATATTTGATTCATTTTGTATATGGCCATGTGATATGGTTCATATTGATTATTTGGGTTGTAACCCTAATTAATTATGCATGCATGCAATGTGTTATGCTTGGTATGGTTGCTTGTGGATGATATGTGTAATGAATGGCATATGTGCTAAATGAATGAATCGTGGCTAATAAGTATGACCAAAGCTATGGTATAATTGAGTAAATTGGAAGTAGCTTTACCATGATAAATAAATATGAAATTGGTGTGGAATGCTATATGAAAGCATGATGGTTCAGATAGGTGACTTGTTGACATTACAAAGTCATGGATTAATCAAAATTATGAGTATTTGAGTGACTAAATAAACTATGTTGATTACCATAAAAAATGTATGAGTGAATGAGCATTTAAGGGTGACAAATGGCTAGGAAAATTAACCTAAAAGTTGTCCACAAGGGTAGACACACGGGCCTGTGTCTAGGCCGTGTGTGACACACGGTACCATGGGCATGTGATTCTA